>NC_140951.1:76154620-76392120 GCF_014529385.1 Adiantum capillus-veneris
AACTTTGAAGTCATCTCCTATAGAGGAAGTTTGGTTAGACAACCTACCTCTTCATATGGACATGGATGTACAATCCTTGTATGGGGATTGCGGCTCTGAAGCTGTAGGAATGTCTCAACCAATGACTCTAAAAACACTACCCTCTTACTTGGGAGATAACAAAGATGAATCCATAGTGTGTAAAACCACTCAAATAAAAAGAGCGGAATAGACCCTAGAGGTAGACAACCTCCATTCAATCATGTCTACACCCATTCAATGCACTCTTACTTTAGGAGAGCTGTTAAAAATTAGACCATATTTATAGAACGATATACAAAAAACTCTAGAGAAGGTGGGGATAACAAGGCTAATTGCAAAAAAATTGGGAAACATCAGGAAGAGAATGGGGTATAGGAGGGCCTCTTTATTTGGCAGTTTAAGGAAGTACTTAAAACTTAATCCAACTTTGACCAAAGGCTAGAATGGTGGGGTAGATAGCCTAGGCATGCATACATAAAAATACTTTTTTCTTTTTTTCTTGAAGAATATATGCAAATTTTACAAGATTTTGTTGGAATTACTCTCCTCCCAAATATACTTTTTCAATTTTCAAATATTAAAAGTTTCCCTCTCTTATTCCCTCTTTGTCTTATCTCTCTTCTTCTTTCCCTCCATGTCTCAACCTATGTCTCCATATCTCTAGCATCTCCTTCCAGACCTGCAACCTCTTTCTCCATAGCTCCATAGCTCCAACATCTTCTTTGAGATCTGCAACCCCTTCCTCCATAGCTCCAACATCGTCTTCTAGATCTATAACCTCTTTCTTCATTTCTCCAACATCTCCTTTGAGATCTGCAACCCCTTCCTCCATAGCTCAAACATCTTCTTATAGATCTGGAACCTCTATCTCCATAGCTCCAACATGTCCTTTGAGATCTACAACCCCTTCCTCCATAGCTCCAACATCTTCTTCTAGGTCTTCAACCTCTTTCGCCATAGCTCCAATATCTCCTTCATTCATCAAGGTTCCCTAGCCCACTTTCACTCTCTTCCCAATCTTGGATCTCTCTTTCAAGTTCCATAACCTGCACCACCAACTTTCCTTCTCTAGCTCCCTATCCCTTTTAAGATTGCTTTCCATAGTTGTTGCAACATCTATCTCTCTCTCTCTCTCTCTCTCTCTCTCTCTCTCAACTAGGCACCAAAGGAGTGTACTTGGTCATAGCCACCAAAGGATCACAATGGAGTAGAGATCTACTATATATGGTTCTATGCAGTAAAATGCAAGGGGTGTATGTAAGGCTTATCAAGGGTCACACACTTTCAATGTTGGTAAAGGATCCTTAGGTAAGTGCTTGTTCTTGCAAATCATGTGTGGTTAGTTTATTTTTCAAATGAATGGCTTATTGAAGATTCTTGTTGAAATTAGAAGTATTCTTTATTAATCGTCTCTTCTTTAGAAAATTTTATATATTATTCAACATTGGAAACTAGTACTAGTGCCTCCAAAATAGTAATTTGTAAGCTGCTAGTCAATGCTTTTGGAAGAGGTAAAGTGTTGCGGATTTAAGGGACTCACATTGTATTTAATTTTTGATATTGTAAATCTTTGTGTTCATGTTTGATTTACAGAAGGAGTATTGCAAAAGCAAATAATGTGCAATTTCATGCCTACAACATTTGAATACTCAAACCCTGGGGAGATATAACCAATCACTTAGTGGTCACTTGCAGACCAAGAACCAACCAAGCAGATGGACATTCAACTTTGGAACCAACCCTCAACAACCAAGAATCATTTGCAGGTTTTTGCTCAAGTTACAACAAAGAAAGATGTTGCAAATGAAATTCAAGACGAAGGGGCCAAAAAGGTGGAGCAATAGAACAAAAAAGAGAGGACCCCTTCATCACGGTGCTGGGAGAGAGACCTGAGAGTATATACCTATTTTCCATTTACTCAACACTTATGTAGAAAACTCATGTGCCAAGACAATGGGCTCATATGCTTTATTGATACAATGTATCTTTTCCATATTACAGTGTCATCTAATTGCTTACACTACTTTTTGTCATTGTTTTGAAGTACTTTGTGCTATCATTCAATTAGTGGTTAATTGTGTGCACTTGTCTTGCAATACTAAAGTTTTCCCCGTTTTCTAAGCCCCACAAAAATGTATGTTGAAATGAAAGTCAACCGCCAGGAACTCCTGTAGTTGAGTGCATGTTCTTGTACACAAATGGATGTCAATAGTGGCTAGTGAAAGGGTAGTCACAAGGTACCATAAAACAAAGGAAAGATGATTATTTGTATTTTCTTATAAAGGACATCTAAATCTAAATTGTGTACATGAACCACATAGTTTCTCCTAAAAGTGAAATCAACCTTTATATAAATTAGAAAGAGTGTCGTATATAAGGACCTATCTAATTGGTAGCTTAAGGAAGTGCTTGAAATTTAATCAATCTTTAGTAGCCAAAGGTTAGAATGGTGGGGTGTATTAACACCAGTCTTATGATGTATGTATAAAAGTTCCTTGGACCAAGTTAGTGGTAGACCTTAGGACATATGTACAAAAATTGCCTTGGATCAAGTTCTTAGCTTCGACCACATAGCTTATGATTGATTTCGGTACATGAAATGTACATGAAAATATAGTCTAATTATGTGGAAAAAAAAATAAGACTCACTTGATTTCAAAGGTACCAAAAGAAGGAAGTTTTTCAAAAATAGAAGTTATGCACTACGTTGTAATTCAAATTTGAGATTAAATGAGTATTGAACTCCATCGAATTGTTATTGAGACATTGTAGAAGCTTTAGAACTCTACAGGACCCCTAAAAATGGATTTAGAGCTAACTTTAAAATTATATGACCTACATTTATAATTTATTGAAAATTCCTATGACTTAACACTTTGTCCCCTTAAAGATGGATATGGAAATATGTTAAATATGGAGCGTGATTTATCCTTGTAATTCTTCTTCTACAAAAATCATAATTTAAGACTCTTATTATCAAGAACGCCAATTGTGCAAGAGAAAAATTCCTCGCCCGAAAACCAAAATCACTAACTGGAAAACCAAAAATCAATACTCAATCTCAAACTTTGACAAATGGGAAGCTAAGAAAAACCCTAGATCAACATGGCCTCTTCAGGTTACAGGGTGGAAAATTGACCATAGCGATTGGCTTGGTATACCAAATCGAACCAAAATTGGAAACGGCCATAGCATAAACATATAGAGCACTTCCACAAGCTCATATGACCATTTGACTTAGGGTCCAAGGGGGTTTATAGATAATAATCTCTTTTTTGGCAAAGCGTTAGAATTGAGTTCTAACTACTACACAAAAATATTCTAGATGAAGGTTATAGACAATGCACCTTATTTAGATCATCAAGAAACATCAAATGATGGCCAGGGAATTAGAAAAGGACATGGTGGTGCGCAAAGAACCAATTTTAACTTATGACCATAAACTAACTTCAGATTGATCCAAAATTAGCAAAGGAAAGGTACAACCTAAGGAACAAGCTCATAAACTCTGAATTGGAAAAATTGGTTGCCATCAAGAGCTGCTAAGTATGGAGCCTAATTTAAACTTATAACTGCTATGCTAGGAATGCACATTTTTAAGGCCCTCATCACAAAGAGAAACCATCATTCGTGAGAAAATTCACTCTCTAGCAAAAATTCATA
Organism: Adiantum capillus-veneris; assembly: GCF_014529385.1. Lineage (NCBI taxonomy): Eukaryota > Viridiplantae > Streptophyta > Polypodiopsida > Polypodiales > Pteridaceae > Adiantum > Adiantum capillus-veneris. Next base: position 76,158,305 of record NC_140951.1, read on the forward strand.
CCCATTCTCGAGCAAAGCTTGAGACCTGGATCGCCAGAATATTCCCTTTTGCTATAATATTTTAGCCAAATGGTGGCCAAAAAATGATTGGAAAGGGAAATTTTTCATGCGAGGCTATGTTTTTGAGGCAAATTTGGAAAAACCGGATGACAAATGCGTCCAAAAACCGCATCGGGGGGTCTACAAGTCTCGAGGAGCCGAATGTGTGGCTTGTGCGCCACGGCGCGCAAATGGCCATTTTGAGTGCATCCAAAAACCGCATCGGGGGGTGTACAAGTCTCGAGGAGCCGAAAGTGTGCGCCACGGCGTGCAAATGGTCAAAATCAAGCTACACTTTTGGCTCCTTGAGACTTGTACACCCCCTCGATTTGGTTTTTGGACGCATTTGTCATCCACTTTTGCCAAATTTTCCTCGAAAGCATGGCCATGCATGGAAAATTCCCCTTTTCGATCCCAAAAATATCCAATAGGCCAAATTTGTACATCGGTGCACTAACTATCCTAGGTTCTCCCCAATACTCAACAAACTTTGGCGCACATGGTTTTTTGGTACATATCTTGCCAGCATTAGCCACCACTTATCTTTTTTGAATCGACCCTTTATTTCTAAATACATAGACTTCTTGTAGAGAGGGCATGCAAGACTAGATCATCGTTGAATAGGACAAAGAAAGAAGAAGAATATGTAGCTAAAACAATAGAGGAATAGATAGCCCTAGAAGAGTAGAAAAAAGTAAATGAGTTTGCATGGAAATGACAACCCCTTCCTCCTCCAGCACTAATGACTAAAAAGAATAGGAAACGGAGAGCAAAGAAAGTGGCCTTGCATGATATAGAAAAATAGTAAAAGACCAAGAGATACATAATTCCCTAAGCTCCGTTCTCAATGAATGAGCGTACTTGGAAAAATTTAGAATTTTTCATTCTCTCAAAGTCCCACAATTTTTGAAATGCTGTTGAGAAAAAGAGATTGATCACCCTCGATCACCATTGCATGCAAAGTGAATACATGAAAATGTCCTCCATTACCTCATCTCCATCTAGTACTTAATCTTTGTCATGTCCAGGGCCAGAGTTCCATAGGATCTCAAATGCCATTGAGGCCACACAATGCTCACTTACCTCTTCAACCTTGCTATCTTTCTTGTCAACAAGGATTACACGAGCATCTTTCTTTATGTTCTCAAGCACCAAAAAAGCTATACCCATGTCCCAATTAAGGAATTGGGGGCCTATACACCCCATGACCAAGTCAATGAGGTTATCCTCATCCTCTATCTTGTAGTCCCTATTAGCAAGCCCTTTGGAAAAACTCAATAAAAAATATTAAAAATTATTGTCAGACTTGTACAAATTCTTTAGAAAATTAATCATAAACCACATGGTGTGAGTCCCTTAAAAAAATTGCATATTTGGACACGTGTGCCTCCATGTACAAACTTTTTGAATGCATCAATATGAATGACAGATGTTGCCTCCATGAGAATCGTGCCCTCAAACACGAGAACTAGTGTATCAATGTGATAAATAAAGTCTTATCTTTGTCAAATACATGAGGAGTGTCTAATGGGGTGTTTCCATGGAGGTAGATGGGAGAAACTGGCATAAAAATCTAGAGAGCTAGATTTTTATGACAAGGAGAAATAAAATTTAAAACTTCACAAATGACTTTCAAAGTTGAGACATTCACAACTCAAAAATTAATGAGCTACCAAAATCACCACCTGAACTGAATTAAAAACTAAAAGAACTTAACTTAAACTTTACAATCCATAGTTATGCATAGAGATGGGATGTAAAATATTTTTTTTCATTAAGATAGGGCTCTGTGGTTGAGCTAGTATAATGATACATCATTGGGATGAGATGCCCTTACTAGTAGAAACCTTCTCTTCTCCAAATGATACAACTATGCTATCTACATAAAAGGAATATAAAGAACCATGTGTAGAGAAATAGGGTAGCTTTGTGTGACCCATAGGTACACTTCATTGTAGCATGCAGATCCACCTCCATCCTTCTTTTGGTTGTTGGTCCCAATGCATTGTTTAGTATCCGCCATTGCAATCTATCCAAGCTTGTTAAGTTGATATGAGACATATTACCGCATCCATTTTGCCTTGATGTGGCATAAGGATGGCTATAGAGAATTTCTTCTATGAGACAATCTCTCAAGGTAAACACTTTGCAATAACAACTTTCCAAGGTCCACATGCATAGCTTAAATGTTTTTTGTAAAAGATTCCAAAGACTCCCACTTGAAAAAGTTAGATGAAAAAATATATAAAAGAAAAATACACCAAATCATGTACACATTTGAAACAACCTAAGAGGTAAAAGCATAAATGGGACAATCCAAAATATGTAAAAAGAAGTAGGGCAATGTATAGTTTGCAGAAAGCTTAGGTTGAGAGAAGGATGTGTCAAGCTTTAATTGAGAAGCTATATACACAAGTTTTACCTTTGCAAGCAACTTGCTATCATGAGTTTTCTTCTTGAAATCCATGATTCTCCCCTTCCAATGGTCCACCCAAAAATCCATATGTCTCCTTGATCCCTTCAGTATACCTTTTGATTCTTGCAGATGATAGTGATCACTTGTAGTCGATAGCGATCCCCACTATCATCTTGCCCATTGTTGCATCTTAACACTAGGTTGGTAATGGGACACTTTTATGTCCTGGGACACTTTTATGTCCTGTGAAGTGACCATTTTCCTTGAATTATGTCAAGAGTTTCAAAATGGATTTGGAGGTTCTATCTATCTAGAAAGTTGTCTCATGAGCTGAAAAAAACTTGACATTTTTTTGGAATATCAATTCCATCTTTAACCTTGTCCTTGCACAACATTTCACAACCTAAACTGTGTGAAAAAACGGGACCTGTTTTTGGCTTTTTTTCAACTTTTTGCAACTATACCACTCTAGAATTCATGTTTGTGAGGTCTATAATGCTAGAGAACTATATTTAGTAGTCCTCAACATGTCCTGATGCCTCTAGGGAGAAATGAATGTTAAAGTTGTAAGTTATGACCAAATTACAAAAATTGTCAAATCCTATTTTTTAGCCAATTTTAGCTCTTCTATGATTTTTTTGGTGTCTTTCATGATATCCAAATGCAGTTTTGATTCTCTATGTCGCATATTGTAACTTAAGCTAATATTCCTTGAGTTTTGGGGCACCTAATACCCTATTTTGCATAGTAGACAACGATGGTTGATTTTTTCAATTATAGAAGAAAACGAAACATTCTAGTATATCAAGTATAGATTTTTTAATATTGTTAGTTTCTTGTGACAACTACATGCATTTTGTAGGTAGTAACCATATCTAGTCATAAGGATCAAATTTGGCTAGATATTGAATAGTTTCTATGGGATTCTACAACTCATAATGTTGAACCCAGTTTTTTCATGTTTGCTGTATTTAGCACTTCATCTTTGTCCCCAAGATTCCCCTTGGTAAGAGATGTATTATTCTTTTGACATGCTCCATGGCTCCTTATGACCCTAAAGGACAATAGGGAACTAAGAAAACATGCATATATTATTTGTATTGAGTGTGGCTATAGAAACTTTGATGATAGGTTTGCAGAATGGTAAAAATTCAACTTTTTTGTACCTAATTCTTTTGGCAAAACAAAAAATAGTGAGTGAGAAGCAATCATATGTTCTGATCACCAACCCATTGAAGTTAACTAGGGAATTTATCTCAAGTCCTACAAAAATCCCTAATGTTATTTTTATGCAAAAAAACTTAAGAAATGACTGTTTTGATGAAAATGTACTGGTCCATCAACTTTGGAGGCTTGGTGTGACCAAAAGATGAGAAATTTTACAAGTTTCTTATTTTTTCCATGTGTAGTAGGCCTTGAGCTATAACCTCATGAAAGGATTTTACAAAATGAGTGGATCTACTATGGTTTTGGAGGTTTTTTTCAAAACCCTGAAAGGACACTTTTATGTCCTGTTAGGTTACCAACCTAGTGTTAATGACTCAATAATTCTCCTGGGTTGAGAAGCCATGAAAGAAATGCAGCACACCGTGCAAAAAAAATAAAGATTCATTCATATACACGATTATTCTTAGTGCAACATAACCAGCAATGCTAAGATATATACAATGATAGACAACGAAACCGCTACAAATCTCTACCTAGAAGATGGAGACAAAAACCAATATAGCGGTGCAGAGTTATGAGAGAATTATAAATAGATACAAATCTCACTATTATTACCAATATATATGGTGCAAGGAGTGTCCTATGCCTAATATTCAAAACAATGTTATGATATGAGGGTAGACCATTTCAAATCTAGATGATGATGAAGGACCAAGGAAGCTGTCTAGGAAGATACTCTAGAAGCATCCATTGCTTCTTTCAGATCTAGAAGTTTACGTAGAGGTATGAAGGTGATGTTGGGTCATCTATGGGGAAGGGAGGTTGGATCATCTATGGAGAAGGGAGGTTTCAAACCTCTATTACAACAACATGTATTTGAAGGGAAAAGTGGACTTGAAGAAGGAGATGCATGTTTCATAGCTAGAGAGGAGAGAGGATAGAGGTAGCAGCCTTGGAGAGAGTAAAGAGGAGAGAGAGGCTTGAAGAACGAGATGCAGATCTCACAGTCAGAGGAGAGAGAGGATATAGACAACAGCCTTATAGAGAGTAAAGAAGAGAGAGGCTTGAAGAAGGAGATGTAGATCTCATAATTGGAGGGGAGAGAGGAAAGAGATAGAAAACTTGGAGAGAGTAAAGAGGAGATAGAATGTCAGCACGTTTTTTGAAAGATCCCCTTTTTGTGAGGGAGGGGGGAGGAGTCAGCAGCCTCTAGAGAGAGAAAGAGTTGAGTTTTACCCCAACTTTTTGGAAAAAGGTTTATTTTTTAAATTTTCTCCTTTTATTAATAAAGAAAAGACCCCTTAACCTCTAGGCCTATAAGTTTGACCACTCACTTTTAGGACCTGCCATACCCACCATTTTAGTACACATGGAAATTCCCTATTTTCTCATTTCTTAATCTCATTTTTAATCCCATGGCAAATAAAGAGGCCCTCCTACACCCCAATCCCTTCCTAAAATCGAAATGGATAACAAAGAGACTAGATCCATCCCAATGAACAAAGTCAGAGAATACTACGAAGTGGAAGAAGAAAACACAACCCTTCCAATGAGATATAATGATATAGAAACCATGGAAATACTAGATAGTGGGGCAGGCATAGCCATGGCCACAAAAGCAGTATGGGAATCATGGGGAAAACCAACCATTAGACAAACTCGAGCGAAATTGCAATTGGCTGATGGACACATCGAAAAACCTTTAGGATTGCTTGAAAAAGTTATAGTTAGTTCTTGTGGAGTTGATTATTAACATACTTTTGCAACAGTGGACTTTGGGAAGAAACTCAATTACAAAATCATGTTGGGAAGACCTTTCATGCGACAAGTACAACTTATCCAGGATTAGGAAAATAATTATCTGTACTTGAAGCAAGTGGGATCGATAACAAGGGTTAATCTAAAAGATCACACTTATAGAGATGTCATGAAAATGCCTATATAAGAATTTGTCTTAGTCTCTTCGGTGGAAACTAAGCTTCCATCTTTGTTGAACAAAGACACACCTATTTGGATGTGTGGAGCCTCAAAAAATGGGAGCTTAAAAGGAAAAGAATGTATTTTAGCAAGGGATAGTACAAATGACGCCTATGTACTTGAACCCTTTCTAGAGTATTTGTTTGAGCCATTTAAGTGGACTAAAATTTTGGCAACAATGGATGTATGTGTATTATGTTGATAGCCGTTTTTTGGCTCTCTGTAATTTCCATAGTGAGTTAACCCACCCTACCAAAATCATCCAAACACTATGGCTATCCCTACTATTTCACTATATATGGGTGTGTGTGAGTTAGGGGACTTTTCCCATAGCTTCTTAAAAATCCTCAATTAGCTAGCCACCACTGGGCTAGTTGATCCAAAAACATAAAAAATTAAAAAATTAAAAAATTATAAGTATATTATGGCCCATTTGTGTGTAAATATTTCATTGTATATAGGGCCTAAATAAAAGGATTTTTCATAATTATTTTGATATTTATTTAAATATTTCTACCTATGGTGTGTTATTTATGCTATGTACATTGACTCACCATTACCATATTTTTTCTTACCATTTTGCATACTCTTTATTCCATATAAAAATAATTCCATGCAAGCTTCTCTTATTTTTGGTGTAATTCCATCCCAACAAAAATCCAAAAAAACTAGTTCTATAATATTTCACTATTGTGTTTTTTTCCTTCCTACATCTATTCTCTATTACTCTCATAAATTAGACCACCAAAAATATTCATCTTTTTATGGTAGACTTATAATGAGAGAGATTTATTTTGACCCCTTTATATTTTTTCCACCTATATTATTTATATTTGACATGTACATATTTTTTTAGACCTCTCAATATTTGATTTTCTTAGTTGTACTATTCCCTTATATCATGATCTCAACAATATTACCCATATCTATCAATAAAAACCACAAAATTGAGCCTCCTCTCTTGAAAGACAGCATCATGGTGATTGATTACTCATGTTCACTTACCTTGGCTCTCAAGGAAGGTCAAGAGTGGAGAAAAAAACGTACCATCAAAGCTAGTGGACCATCAACAAGCGTCAAAATTGACCCTACTCAAGACACTTGGAGCATCAACATTGTAAGAAATCCATATTTTCTTACCTATTAAGAGTTTTTTCTTCCTTATTTGTATCCTACGTGGATACTCCGATTGTAAATATCCAATTCCATTTGTAAATCAATCAAAATACTAACTCTACTAATTTACTAACACTAACCTACTATGAAAAGTCCTATCACCTCCACTTCTCTCCTCTCTCTCTTCTTCATCTATCCACACCAACTTCTTGATAATTCCAAGCAAAAGAAATTAGATAAGTGCTGAAAATCTAACCCAGAGGAGTAACCCTAGCCCCCAAAATTGCTATAAAAGGAGGGTGTAGCTAGCACAAAAGGGGGGAGCCATAAGCAAGAGCACTATGCTATAGCTTGAGAAGCCAAGCTCAACCTCTCTAGAAGGAGCTCTTGAGTGGAAGCTCATTGTCTTATGCATATGCATGTATTGTATTAGGGGTGATTAGCAAGGGAGCTCTATGACATTGTAAGAGAGAGTGATCATTCAATGGAGAGTAGGAAATCTATCATTTCTCCTATTAGTGTAAGCCTAACATTTGCTGAATCAAGGAGGGTGGATTTGGACTATGCTTGGATACTTTGTCTCTCTTCCAACGTGAAGTAATGGACAATGATGATGTGTAAGTGTCTTGGTGTTTTCTTTAAGTTCTTGATAGCTTGTCTCTGGGTCTTGTTATCAATTTAGCCATAAATCCCACATACAGTAAGAGGGCGACAGGGTGGAGAGGACTCCCTTGGCCTTAAGATAGTGATTGGGGTGGATTTTCTTGTGATGTGTTGTGGTGTAATTTACTCAAGCTATGTTGAAAAAATACTAATCTCACTTTGATTGGTCATGACAGATTTGTAAGAATGTATTAATGCAACAAGCACCCCCTCCCCCTTCTCTCTCTTTCTTACATATATAATTGTGTTTGCTTGATCATTGCCGATACATTTCAAAGCAGCCCGAGCACTATCTCTCTCTCCCCCTCTTTCTCTCTCTCTCTCTCTCTCTCTCTCTCTCTCTCTCTCTTTCTCTCTCTCTCTCTCTCTCTTTACATGTCCTAGTTCGCATCCAAAACTAGGTGGCGCCCCAAATTTGTGTAGGGTTAGGTTGCGGGTTTGTGTGTGTGTGTTTGTTGTTTTTTCCAACCCCAACCCAATTGAGCAGCACGGGAGCCTAGAAGGGTGCTTAGAGGTCACTCTTCTTATTGCCCGCCGCGGACCTCCTTAAATTGGTGCCCCCACTGAGGAACTAACTTGTGTATGTTTTTGTGTAGGATCAATATTTGGAATAGTCAAGTAGTTTGCATGAATCACAAGAATTTGTATGATCCTTTTATTCCGATTGCAAGGCAAAAGGTACACATAATTGTTAGTACTAAGTTGCAATTTCAACGCGTAATTCGTAGAATTTTAGGTTCTCTTAGGTTGGAAGAGATAAACGCATCAGTAAATCCCTTTATTTTGCCTCTCATTAGGTACGACCTTAGTTTGGATGTCTATATTTTTGTTTTGTTTTAAGCATTAGGTCATGCATAGACCTTGGATAATGGCCCAGGAATAGAGGTTTTCCCCTTCCATTTCACTCCACACATTAGAATAAACGTTGCAATTAGTAGGATGATCCACTTTCAACAACGTATGGTGTTCATGTTTGGTGCCCAAAGAGTAGGAAAAATTTAGGCATCACCAAACCCTGTCATCCTGCCTCTTATTGATTATCATAGGTCATTTGATGTGAATATTTTTATTTTGTTGTAGAATAGATTGCAATTTAGAAAATATTATTGTGTAAATCTTATTATAAAAAAAAAAACGTGTTGTCACCTTAAAACTGATTCAATGGAGGCCCACTGCCAAATTTCTGGATATCCTCTTTTCTTTGGAGAGCCTGGCGAGGATGCAAAATTATTTTTAACAAATTTCAAGATGTCTTGTCGTATCAAGAGGATAGTAACTGATCAAGAACGCGTAGAGATGTTTGAAGTGGTCCTTAGGAAAGAGGATAGCACTTGGTTTGACTCGTTGCCTAAAGAAGTTAAAGGGAATTATACGGAAGTTGTGAATCATTTCAAGAGATACTTCTTTGATCTCCAGAACACTCAAAAACCATGGCAAGACATTGTTTCTCATAAGCAAAAAGACCTAGATGACTACTACTTGTACAAGCAAGAGTTTCTACGTCTTTGGGCTGTATGGGTGAGAAATGTTGCTAACCCTGGTGATGGTGCAGAGTTCCTAAAGAAGGAGAGGTTCATAGCCAGACTCTTTCCTGACCTTAAGATAGAAGTTGAGGCAGGTGCACCTGCTACCTTTGATGCAGCTGAAACTAGGTCTCCTGAGAAATATGGAAAACTCAAGTGCCTAAGGGGAGAGGTTCCAATAGAAGGTCTTAGACCCAAAGGTAAGTCACAAGCATCAACATCTAGGGAGCTTCCTAAGGTAACGTCGGAAGTGATTGAGAAGTTAAATGAATCTTTAAGCAGCTTGTCAATTCACCTTGCACAAGCTGTAGGTCCAAAGGGACAAGCAAAGAAGTCTGAAGAGCGAGATCCACGACCTAGGAGAGTCTTGCAATGTTGGAATTGCGGAGAGTCGGGACATGGGATGTATAATTGTCCTTGGCCCCGTGGGGAGCCAGGGAGACCTAACTTGCATTACCCAGTGATGAATGCAGGTGAAGGAATTGGTCAACAACCAAGGCTTCTACAAAGACCAAATGGACCAAGACCACCTCCACAAGGGGTAGAAGGAGTTCCACCTTTGCCAGACCCAAATGTGCATGTGATAGAGGTGAAAACCTCAAATGAGGTTGACATGGAAGCAAACGGCATTAAGCGTGGCCGAGGAAAAGGTAAAGAGAAAGAAGGTGTCACATCACAGAGTGACCATGGACGAGGCAAGAAGGCAAAGGAGACCAAGGAAGCTAAGAGGACTCGACGTCATATCAATCTCCAAGACTTCCCTCTTGGACATGGTATGGCTCCATACAACCTATTAGAAGACATGAGAGGTAAGGGTCTTGATATCTCATGGCCTCAGTTTCTTGCATTATGCCCACAAGTTAGGAGGGATTAAACGAAGGCAGTTAGCACTAGGAGAAAGATAAAAGAGAGTGTTCCTATTGTAAAAATTGCACATGTTGAAATGAATGAGGATATTACACTTGTGCTAGATTGTTACATCAAAGGAAGATTGGTTAGGAAAGGTCTAGTGGATGGGGGTGCACAAATTTGCATCATGACAGAGGGACTCATGCAAAGACTAGGCATGCACATCCATGAGACACCCGAAGTCAAAGTGAAAATGGCAAACAATAGCAAGGCTAGGTGCGTAGGCATTTGTAAAAATGTTTTTGTGGAGGCTTTTGGCATTAAGAAGGAAGTGGATTTCTATGTCATGTCTACCAAAGGAAATGGTTACACATTTATCCTAGGAAGACCATGGCTAATGAAAATGTGAGCTTTGCAGGATTGGGAGAGTGGAAAGCTAATTTACAGGAATGACAATCATAAGAAGGTTGTCTTTGACATGAAGGAGCAATGCCAAGAGGAGCTTCATGAAGAATCATCTCAAAGTGAGACGGAGGAAGGAAGGACCGATAGAACTTCAGAAGGAGAAAGTAGAGGCAGCTTTACTGAAGAGGAGTCTTCCATTGAAGTCATGGGGGTAAGGTTTAAGCCAAACAACCAAGAGACCTCTTGCCCAGGTTTGGAAGAGGTAGGTTCCCAAGAGAACCAAAAAGTGGAAGATGAAAGAATGCTAGAAGGTATGCTATCTACAACACTTACAAAGGATGAAAGAGAGGAGCTCAAAGGTGTGTTAAGGAAATTTCCTAGGCTTTTTGCTAAAGACTACACCGATGTGGGTGGAGTAGATGCTGTTCAACACAAAATTGAGTTGAAGCGAGAGGCCACACCTAAGGCTCAATAGCTACGAAGGCTAGGAGTCATGAAGGAGCAGGCTTTACTCAAGGAGGTAAGAAAGCTTCTAGAAGCAGGTTTCATTTATCCAGTGGAGAATTCAGAGTGGGTCTGTCCCGTTGTTGTCACTCCTAAGAAAAACGGAAAGTGGAGGGTGTGTGTGGATTACCGTCCACTCAATGAGGCAACAAAAAGAGATCACTTTCCCCTCCCAGTTCAAGATAAGATACTAAATGAGGTAGCTGGTCATGAGAAGTACACTCTGTGTGATGGCTACTCGGGTTACTTTCAAATAGGTATCGCATTGGAAGATCAGTTGAAAACAACCTTCATCACTCTTTGGGGTTGTTATGCTTTTAGAGTCATGCCATTTGGACTGACAAATGCTCCTGCAACTTTCCAACGTTTCATGAACATGGAGTTTCAAGCATTCTTTGGAAAGTCAATTAGGGTGTTCATTGATGATTTTTGCATTTATAGCTCAAAATCATTGCATCTACAGAGGGTAGAAGAAGGTTTAAAGAAGCTCTACGACATGGGAGGTCAACTCAACCCCGACAAGTGTCACATAGGTGAGGATGAAGTGATCTTTCTTGGTCACAAGGTTTCCTATAAAGGCATTGAGGTGGATCCTGCAAAGGCGAAGGCTCTTATTGAGCTCCCATCACCCAAGAATATCAAAGAGGTCATCTCATTCATTTAAAAGGTGAAGTATATGTCACGCTTTATTGACTAAGCTTCGGAGTTGCTTCATCCTTTGCAAAAGTTGACACAACAAGTAGAATTTTCATGGTCTTATGAGCTTGAAGAGTACTTTTGTAACATTAAAGTCATTTTGTTAGAGCTACCAACACTCATGCCTCTTTGTTGGGGGTACACATTCTTTGTTAGCTCTAGTGTTGGGAAGGAAACAATTGGTGCAGTTTTACTACAACAAGATCCCCACAGTACCAGGATGCGACCCATCTACTTTGCTAGTAGGGTCATGAATGCTTTGGAGAGAGGCTACACGGAGGCAGAACTCATGATGCTTTCTCTCATGTTTGTGGCGGTAAGAAAGTTTAGATCCTACTTGCTACCAAAACCTTTTGTAATTCTCACTACAGAAAATTTGTTTCCTTGGGTGTCATCTCAAATGAATCTTAGCACTAGGATCTCAAAGTGGATTATGGAATTGCAAGAGTTCCAATACTCTTTCAAGGTAGAAGATAGTGTGCGTGCACAATTGGCAGGGATCCTTACTTATAGGTTACATGAGAAGGAGATTAAGGTGCCTGAAGTAAAGACCCTACCATTGCCACCACCTAAAAGTATTCCTAATGCTTTTACCTTGTTCTTTGATGGAGCTTTTTGACGAGCCACAGGAAAAGCATGGGGAGGGCTAGTGTTGCTCAACCCAAGTGGGGAGGTGGTCATGAAAGAGAAGGTCAATCTACCAGGTTCAACTAGCAACAATGAAGCAAAATACGACACACTACTTCATGGTTTAAAGATATGCATTGGCCAAGGTATACAACGTCTCATGGTAAAAGGGGATGCACTTCTCATTGTGAAGAAAATTTTAGGCATTTGGGCATGCAAGAATGAAAGCCTAAGGACAAAAGTTCATGCCATTCGTAGATTGTTTAATCAATTTGAAGAAGTGCAACTATATCATATTCCTAGGAAATAGAATGAAGATGCCGATTTACTTGCACAACAAGTAGTTACATGTGTTGAGAAAGAAGTGCAAGTCATCATGGTGGCAGCAAATGTCAAGCAATCGAGATACCAGGGATTGGAGTCATTGACTCCCATTATTAGCTACATTTTGGAGGGTGAATTTCCACAAGACTTCACGAAGGCTCAGAAGAGGAGACTCATGAATAAGGCAAGCACATATCTCTTCCTAGAAGGATCCCTCTATCAAAGAGGGAAGGATCAAGTGTGCAGAAGAGTACCAACTATCAAGGAGTTTCCAACCATTCTAAAAGGTTTTCATGAAGAGGCATGTGGTGGTCATTTTGCCCAAGAGTTAACTGTGAAGAAGATTTTGCTTGCGGGGTATGTTTGGCCAAGTCTGCATGTGGATGTCCAACATTGGTGTAAAAGTTGTCACAATTTTCAGGTAAATGGGAATAGAAGATTGGTTTATGGTCCAAGGCAAATCGTGCTTGCAAATGGACCCTTTGAAAAGTGGGGCATTGATGCTATGGGTCCTCTGCCTAGGACAAAAAATGGTAAACTCTACATTCTAGTGGTTGTAGACTATATGACTAGGTGGGTGGAAGCACAAAGTGTGGCAAAGGTAAATGAGAGGAGAGTGAGCAAATTTGTCTACACTCACATTTGTTGTAGATTTGGCACACCTTTGGAGATTGTTTCTGATAATGGTCCAAGGTTTAGAAAGGGCTTGCTCACAGAAGTCTGTGAAGAACTTCACATTCTACATCGTCATAGTACACCCTACTATCCCCAATCAAATGGTTTGGTAGAAAAAGCTAATGGTGTCATTGCAGGCATCATTAGAAATATGGTGAAAAACAAGACAAAGTTGTGGGATGACTTCTTGGATGGTGCCTTGTGGGCGTATCGAACCACATATAGGGAAGCCACAGATGTCACACCATTTCACTTGGTCTATGGTCAAGAGGCTTTACAACCAATTGAGCTCAACATTCCAACAATGCGACTTCATGGCAAAGCAGCACAAGATGATCAAGAAGCATGGATGGATCGACTTCTTACCTTAGCTGAGCTTGAGTGGAAAAGAGAAGCAGCATACGAGTGCTACAATAGGAAAGCCACACAGACGAAGGAAAAGCTTGACAAGAAACTGAAGGACAAAGGCATCAATGAAGGAGATCTTGTGCTGAGGTATGACAATCGACTCGATAATCATTTTGATGCCAAGTTTGAAACTAGATGGCAAGGGCCATACATAGTCAAGAAGGCTTTCAATTCAAGTTACTATCAACTTATGGACTTGAATGGAAAAGAGCACTCCAGGAAGGTAAACGGGTATCGCTTGAAGCCTTATTTGAGTCGCCTTCTACCAAAGGATCTACCAAATATCTGTCAAAGGACAGTTGTCTCATGTAAGTATTGTTACATGAAGCATGAGTGTAACTCCAGCCAAAATTCTGAGGGGCCAAACAATAAAGATCTCGTCAAGGACTCTGAAGCACTCTCTTTGGAAAAGATGCTCTATGATGGGAGGGCTAATGATAGCCGTTTTTCGACTCTCCGTAATTTTCATAGTGAGTTAACCCACCCTACCAAAATCATCCAAACACTGTGGCTATCCCTACCATTTCACTGTATATAGGTGTGTGTGAGTTAGAGGACTTTTCCCATATCTTTTTAAAAACCCTCAATTAGCTAGTCACTGGGCTAGTTGAGCCAAAAAAATAAAAAATAAAAAAATTGTAAGTATATTAAGGCCCATTTGTGTGTAAATATCTCATTGTATATAGGGCATAAATAAAAGAATTTTTCATAATTATTTTGGTATTTATTTAAATATTTCTACCTATGGTGTGTTATTTATGCTATGTACATTGACTCACCATTACCATATTTTTTCTTACCATTTTGCATACTGTTTATTCCATATAAAAATAATTTCATGCAAGCTTCTCTTATTTTTTGTGTAACTCCATCCCAACAAAAATCCAAAAAAACTAGTTCTATTTATGTGTATATTTTTTCACTATTTTGAATTCTTCCTTCCTACATCTATTCTATTTTACTCTCATAAATTAGACCACCAAAAATATTCATCTTTTTATGGTAGACTTATAATGAGAGAGATTTAGTTTGACCCCTTTATATTTTTTCCACCTATATTATTTATATTTGACATGTACATATTTTTTTAGACCCCTCCATATTTGATTTTGTTAGTTTTACTATTCCCTTATTTCATGATCTCAATAATATCTTCAATTATAGACCTACTAAATAAGGTCAAGGGTATGTGGCATGCATGCATGCACTATGGGGGGCTCACTCTTGGAGGTATTCAAAAGAATCATCAAAAGAAGGACCTCGCAAGGACTTTGTGCAGTGGAAAAAAACAATCGGTTTTGCTAAAGTTTTAAAGATCACATGCTCCCCGAATTTGAAAAGGTGATACAAACAAACGTTGTAGCTCGTGAGCTGCACTTTTACCTCAAATTTTTTCATATTTTTTTGAGCTACGAGATGTGAGCTATGATTTAATTGGTGGACCCCAGTTTGCCCATGCTATGCAGCCACACTCCCTCTTCGACTTTATCATTTTCCTCTTTCACACACACACTTCTCCACTCATCATCCCCACCTCTCTCACCACTCCTCTCTGTACCCTACTCACCTTCTTCTCAACCTTGAAGAATAAGAGAAACCATGGTGAACTCATGTCTCCTACACACACTTCCATTCCAAAATTGACCACCTAGTATCATTTTTCCTCATCCATATTACCCATATCTATCAATAAAAACCACAAAATTCAGCCTCTTCTCTTGAAAGACAGCATCATGGTGATTGATTACTCATGTTCACTTACCTTGGCTCTCAAGGAAGGTCAAGAGTGGAGAAAAAAACGTACCATCAAAGCTAGTGGACCGTCAACAAGCGTCAAAATTGACCCTACTCAAGACACTTGGAGCATCAACATTGTAAGAAATCCAAATTTTCTTACCTATTAAGAGTTTTTTCTTCCTTATTTGTATCTTACTTGGATACTCCCATTGTAAATATCCAATTCCATTTGTAAATCAATCAAAATACTAACTCTACTAATTTACTAACACTAACCTACTATGAAAAGTCCTATCACCTCCACTTCTCTCCTCTCTCTCTTCTTCATCTATCCACACCAACTTCTTGATAATTCCAAGCAAAAGAAATTAGATAAGTGCTGAAAATCTAACCCAGAGGAGTAACCCTAGCCCCCAAAATTGCTATAAAAGGAGGGTGTAGCTAGCACAAAAGGGGGGAGCCATAAGCAAGAGCACTATGCTATAGCTTGAGAAGCCAAGCTCAACCTCTCTAGAAGGAGCTCTTGAGTGGAAGCTCATTGTCTTATGCATATGCATGTATTGTATTAGGGGTGATTAGCAAGGGAGCTCTATGACATTGTAAGAGAGAGTGATCATTCAATGGAGAGTAGGAAATCTATCATTTCTCCTACTAGTGTAAGCCTAACATTTGCTGAATCAAGGAGGGTGGATTTGGACTACTCTTGGATACTTTGTCTCTCTTCCAACGTGAAGTAATGGACAACGATGATGTGTAAGTGTCTTGGTGTTTTCTTTAAGTTCTTGATAGCTTGTCTCTGGGTGTTGTCATCAATTTAGCCATAAATCCCACATACTATAAGAGGGCGACAGGGTGGAGAGGACTCCCATGGCCTTAAGACAATGATTGGGGTGTCTTTTCTTGTGATGTGTTGTGGTGTAATTTACTCAAGCTATGTTGAACAAATACTAATCTCACTTTGATTGGTCATGACAGATTTGTAAGAAGGTATTAATGCAACAAGTACCCCCTCCCCCTTCTCTCTCTTTCTTACATATATAATTGTGTTTGCTTGATCATTGTCGATACATTTCAAAGTAGCCCGAGCACTATCTCTCTCTCTCCCCCCCCCCCCCCCCCCCTCTCTCTCTCTCTCTCTCTCTCTCTCTCTCTCTCTCTCTCTCTCTCTCTCTCTCTCTCTCTCTCTCTCTCTCTCTCTCTCTCTCTCTCTTTACGCGTCCTAGTTCGCATCCAAAACTAGGTGGTGCCCCAAGCTTGTGTAGGGTTAGGTTGCTGGTTTGTGTGTGTTTGTTGTTTTTTCCAACCCCAACCCAATTGAGCAGCACGGAAGCCTAAAAGGGTGCTTAGAGGTCACTCTTCTTGTTGCCCGCCCCGGACCGCCTCAATGTCTATGCCTACTCAATTTTGCAATGAGAACGGCTATGACATAATTCGCATATAAATGATCTCAACACTTCACATGGAAGACAAATTTTAAGAATTCAAGGACTTAATGAAAGCTCAACAAGTCTTTTCAGACCTCTAATATGATACAACAGACGAGTTGGAAGAACAATCAGCTACTTCAAATGATTGGGGGTCGAAAAAGAACATGTGACAGCTAATCTACTCATGAAAGGAGGGGAGGAAAAGTTTTTTTAATTTCCAAACCAGAAACCAAGAAGACAGAAATGGTATAAGAGGAAAAGAGACATGAGAAACTTCGAATCTAGACATATGCCATCTGTCTTCAACAGAACATAGTTTCTGATGTAAATCTATGCACATGATTGTGTCAAAGACAAAATCACTGGTAGTAGATATTCTTTAAATAAAAAGCAGGAAATATAAAAAATATTGATAAAAATGAGAAAGGAAACTAAAAAAAAACCTAAATACCACGACAAGGATTCAACCATGACACAATTTGAATGAAGAAAGAAGTATCAAGAGTTGAAGAAATCTCTAAAGGAGATATATACAACTGAAATGGAAACCACTGAGGAGGAATGTAAAGATGTAATGAGTGTTCCATCCCATTACAAGAAATATACTCTCTAAGACTGAAAGATCATAGTTGAACAACCTGTCACGGAACTAAGAAAACAGGGTGAGTCCCACAAAGGACCTGAAAATGGAAAAAAGATAGATCTAGCCGAACCAAGAGAATAGCCTAGACCTGTCTACATTCCAAACAACCTGGTGGAAGAAGAAGAAGAGCTTTTGTTAAGCTTAATGAAAGAATACCGAGATATCTTTGCTTGGTCTTATAAGGATCTCAAGGGTGTTGATCTAGAAATATGTCAACATACCATACCGATGAGAGATGATGAAAAACCAAGCAGACAAAGGCCATACACTTATAATGAGACATTTCCAAAAAGATCAAAGAAGAGATAGAAAATCTAAAGGAAGCTAAATTCATTTATGAAATTGAACACACAGATTGGGTGTCTCCAATTGTGGTAGTAACCAAGAAAAATGGAAAATTACGGGTGTGTCTCCATCTTAAGAAAGTGAATGCAGCTACCATTAGAGACAACTTCTCTCTTCCAATCAGTGAGCATGTTTTAGAACCAGTTTGCAAGAAAAGAAGCTTATAGCTTTTTAGATGGCTTTTTGAATGTGAAGAATCCTTCATGAAGCTAAAGCAAGCTCTCACTTCAACTCCAATATTGAAAGCACCAGATTGGAATAAGATATTCCACATACATGTAGATGCTTCCAATTTTTCCATTGGGTGTATACTAGCTGAACAGGAGACGAAGAAATTGATTTTCCTATTTCTTATGCTAGTAGAGAATTGAATATGGTAGAGAGAAACAATACAACCACCAAAAGGGAAGGATTAGGAATGATCTACGCCGTAAAAAAGTATAGACATTACCTATTATCTAACAAATTTGTGTTCTTTCTAGACCACCAAGCCTTATTGTACTTGGTCAACAAGCCATGCAACACATGAAGAATAGTGATATGGTTCATCATTCTTTTGGAATTTGATTTCACTGTAGTTGTGAAAAGGGCACCACTCATCAAAGAGCAGATCATTTATCAAGGATTGTTTCTGGAGAAACACCCAAGGGAGTAGACCATGATCTAGTAGATGCATATCTATTCTCTGTGGAAATGATACCCCGATGGTTGGAAAATATGGTATCATTGATGACCATAGCTCAAGTGGATTTGCAAATAACACTTCCTATTACAATTGGATTAATTGAGCAAACAGCTATGTATTAATTACTAGCTAGAAGGCTGTACAAAAGAAATCAAGATGGAATATTTCTTTTGTGTATTAATCTTGAGGAGAAAACCCAATACCTAAGTCAAGCACATATTACCATAGTGGGACTTCACTTTGTGGAAGACCAAACTATGCAACAGATCTTGAGATTTGGAGTATTTTGGCCAACTATGAGGAGTGATGTTTACTTATTTGTAAAAAAAATTTCTCAATGTCAAACACACACCCATACCTTATGTGACATTGTTCCAAATATAACTTGTTCCTAAGTGGAGTAACTATCTAGTTACTTACTTGTCAATCCGAACATTTCCTGAGGATATGAGTAAACCCCACCAAAGAGCAATTGAGATTGAAACAAGAGACTATGCTTGTGCAAATAAAGACATATATATTCCCATAATAGAACAAGCACATGATGGATTAGTTGGAGGTCACTTTTCTAGTGAAATCACAACAAGAGAAATCTTAATGGCAGGCATATGGTGGCCAACACTTTTTGCAGATGCCAAGGAATATGTTCGAAGGTGTGATGCATGTCAACGAGCAAAAATGCCAACCCATGTAGACAACATGCCTTTAAGACTAATGATGGGGGCTCGAGCTTTTGCAAAATGGGGTATATAATTTATTGAGCCAATACAGCCACTTGCTTATAGAACCTAGGCTCAATATAGCATTGTAGCTATGAACTATTTGACCAAGTGGACAGAGGCTAAATCAACCGAAAAGAATGATGCCAGAACCACAACCGCATTCTTGTATGAGAATGTGTTCACAAAATATGGATTGCCAATAGAAATTGTCAGTGATAGGGGAACTCATATCCTCAATGATGTAATTGAGTATCTTCTTAATGAATTTATGGTCATCCATAACAAAGCAGCTCCCTATCACCCACAAGAAAATGGACAAGCGGAGCATAAGAATAAAACTATTAGCTCGATATTGACTAAAGTGGTTAGTTCAGGACGAACTGATTGGGAAATGAATCTCCATGCCACTCTATGGGCTTATAGAGTTTCATTCAAGACAACTTTACATGCTACATCCTTTAACCTTGTTTATGGTCTTGATGTCATACTGCCGATAGAATTTATATTGCCGACACTAAGGGTAGCAAAGAATCTTGAATGGACAGAACATGAATTGTTAGAGAGGCTTGAAGATTTAGAAAATCTTGATGAGCAAAGACTAACAGCTATAGCTCACATCTATGCACAAAAGCAAAAACAAAAACAATTTTTTGATTCCCATCTAGTTACAAAAGTTTTCAAAAAAGGGGACTTAGTTATAGTCTACTCTCTTAAGCAACATATTCCCAAGTTGAAGAAAAAGAAAAATGGGCCGTTTATCATTGAAGATGTATCTACAAGTAGAGCAGTTAAGTTTTCCACCCTAGATGGTGAACCAATGGCTAATTGGATTAATGGATGCTGTTTAAAGAAGTAGAAATTGCCACTAACCGATGAACTGCTAGAAAAGATGCATGCAGCAAAGCAAAGAAAGATAAAATGATAGCAGGTTATTGATGAAGCCCAAGAGGAAGCTCGGTTTTGAGTACTCAAAAGGAAAGCTCCTCTCAAAAATCCACAAATACCTACTCCCATCAGCACTCTAGAACTAGATGAACGACAATGGGAATTACAGAAGGATGCAGTATTAACAGATGATGAATGGTTAGAGGGAATGGACCTTTGTGTCAAAGTATAGGTGAACAATCATAGCACAAATGCATTGGTCGATACAAGAGCTCAAGTAAATGCAGTCAGTTATTCCACGTACAAGAAAGCAAAAAAATAGTATTTGACAGCAAGAATATCGACTATTAAACTATACAACAAGAACCCAACACCGACACTGGGAGTAGTCAACTTAAATGTGATAGTACATGGATGTTCATGCCCTCATCAATTTATATGCTTATCAGATGAACACATGAATGAAACAATGATTCTTGGAATCTCATGGATGCGTACATACAAGCAGTACAAGATTGGGACACTAATCAACTCAAGCTATCACCTAAAGGAGGACAACTCATTGTTCCAATTTCACCAAGCAAAGAAGAATAGAAAAGAGATTACCACCAGAAGAAACCATGAAGCAATCAATATTCTCCATCCTATAGACAAGCAAATTCTATAGTAGCATGCAAGGAGTCAGGCACATCTGGGTACCAAAGGCACAACTTAAGGAGTCAAGACAAGCCGATTCAAATTTGGGTGCCAAAATATCATCGATTGTACCAAAGACGGTTCCAAGGTTCAAAACACAAAGAAGAGAATCTTCGAGCAGAGAACCTAAATCAGAATGGATTTGGAGGAAAAAGGAGCACTTATCTTCTTTGAAAACTGTAAAACTGATGAAGCAGTGGAGAGTTAAGTCGCAAAACACTCAACCACCACATTTCATTGAAGAAAAACCAAGATACCAATGGCGAGTTAAAGCTCAAAAACCATCATTGTTGATACCGACAGCTCAAGAAATAAGCATGCCAAAGCATCCTTAGGGTACAATAAAGCAAAGAGCACACAAGCTACAAGACTTGCTCTTTGGGAAACAGCAAAAGAAAACCTCGACCTCAGAAACCCTTGAGTTAATTACTCAAGACCCAAATCTTGCACATCATAATGGTTTGAATTGCATTGATCTTCAAAGCATGATAGAGCCAACCAAGGCTATGCATAGACACGATATTTCAACCCATGCACATAGTCCTTCTAGAGTACGCCATCTAGGAGGGGTGGAAGGGAACTAAGTAATCAAGGGCAATGTTTGAAGAGGGAGCAAAAAGTTTGATGTTAACGTGTGATTTTTTTTTGCAAAATTACCTAATAATGCTCTTAAAAAATTATCAAACAGGGAAAATTTTTCTGATAATTTCTCCCCGATGAGTGTAATTAGTGTATATATTATCAAAAAATCATCCAAAGATGGTCTTTTTAGGCTATTTTCATCATTATTCTTGATATTGGGACTTAAAAATAGAAAAATCTACCAAAAAATAATAAAGCTGTGTTGTTCAATGGATTTTTCTAATTATTGATTTTTCACTTTTCTTTTTTAGCACATTTTATCATTTTCTTTAATTTTTTAAATAAACATGTTAAAAATTAATAATAAATAGCAAATGAGCTTAGATGGAGAAGATGAAGCCACACTGATGATCACATGGACAAGGTAGCCATGCACAAAAAAATTCAATCAAATCGACATATGGAAGCGGGAAGCCTCAATTAGGCTACCAAGACTTACTTTCGCAAATTCTTGTAGAATGAGCTAATGGAATCCGATTGAAGAAATGTTTGAGTCTAACATAGATTTCGCGGCTTAGTAGGACTAACAGGGGAAGTTGGGAGAAAATAGTTTTGGAAGTCCTAGTATAGATATCGAAGGTAGCCCAAAATCACCTCATTTTCATTAGTCACTCTTGAAGGAGAGAGCTCTTGGCCTTCTTCACGCGCGATTTTCAGAGTCCACAGTCGTCCATTTACACCGCCGTTTCACACAGGACATGAGGGGTAAGTTCTAATATTATCAATGAATAATTCTATATGTCCAGGGAGCAAGTCTGGGCTCAGGAAAAAAACCTAGAAACCCAGCAGTGCACGAAGTCCTACGACACAAAATTGAAAATAGTGGCCTGTCAGCTCAATGGAATTGGACAAGACTTGAATTGTAGCATGCCCCTATATGATAAAACGCTTTTATATCACCAGATGACCATTCGTCATGGGTCGGGGGGGGGGGGGGGGGGGGGGGGGGGGGGGTGTCCCAATAGATAATCTAGGTTTTTGCCAGATGCCAAAATTGGATTTTGACTCAACAGGCAGCTTTATAGACTGGGTATGTACACAATGTACCTGGATGGTTTCATGAAAATAGTCAAGGCAAGCTCTTGAACAACAGAAAACAGGTCCAAGGCTACAAAGGGTCAAATTTGATATATGAAGTCAAACTGACTCCAAATGGGCCAAAACTGGATGGGTAGCATCAGGACTATGTAGCGGACAAGCCCATAGCTTCAAAAGTGACTAACCAAGTCTATAGGCCATCTAGGCACAAAAATTAGTTATTTCAGAGTTGAGAAGAGCACAAAGTGATACTGACACGACAAAACTTTACCAAATTCATTTTAGGACTTGTTTTAGATGTATTGAATATGTCTAGGTCATCAAATTTTCAAGTCTTACAAAATATTGAATGTTGTAAATAATCGTGATTATTTACTTTTGTGCTTGTGTGATGTGATAATGATCTTTTCACTTCACTTATCACTTGTACACATCTATTACATGCCACATTTCAAGTATGAGCCAAAATGATCAAGAAAAACTTAGAAATTGTAAAAAAAACGCACCAAAGTCTTTCCAATCCAACTTTTTAGTTATCTGTCATTTTTTTTTTCTCCAAATTGCCCCATATCTCATACACAGAGTCTAAATCATGCCTAGAACCAAGTTGAAACAAAAAATATACATTTTGATGAGAAAGTTAATAATTGTGATTATTTACTTTCTTGCCAAAATGGATGACATCTGCAACTTTGACCTTATGGGACCAAAGAACATAATGTCCCAAGTCTACTGATCAAGTTTGAGTAAGTTTGGATCTCAAAAACTCAAAGTATCTTTATATCTATTGTTTTAGTATCTGAAAGCCTAAAACTGACACCATTTTCACCCAGTGCACTCAAATGAGCCCACATTTCACTCAAAGAACCTAAATGCAATATGTTTCAAGTCTGTGATGTCAAAAATGCAAAAAGTCGGAAAAAATCCCCATATGTAATTTTGAAGCAAAATGGACATCATTGGAGAAATGCAAGCTGCCAAAAAAGCAAAGAAAAGGGTTTCCCAAAAAGAAAAGCTGCAAGAGTTTCCACCTTACCAATTAGATCCAAGTTCATTGAAGACGACAAAGGCAACTTACTAGCGAGAGCAGCTTGAAGAAAACAACACAACTCTTTTCACTGGAAGATTCAAGAGCAAAGAAGGCCACCAAGTAGGACTGCAAATTCTACCAAAGAAGATATATGATGTAGCTGCAAAGAAAGAGACCAAAGAAGCCAATAGAAGGCTGGGCCTAAGAGACTTCTATGACCAAGAACCATGCGGCATGGATTTTTAGAAGGCATATGAATTAATGTCCACAATCAAAGAAGATGGGTCAGCCCAAATCACCAACCAACAAGGGCAAAAAGTAGAAGTGGTAATCACTAAAGAGATAGTGGTTGAGGCATTGAAGCTACCAACTAAAGGTATGACAATGCGGGCCAGAGATAGAAAGACAGCAGAGACTTTTACCAAAGATACTGTTGCTTCGACATTTTTCGATATCATTCAAAGGCAAGTGGAAGAACCAGCTCGCCTCTACCATCAACACTTCCACTTCTTATCAAAGAGACTGCCATGGTACACAACTCCAAACCATATAGTTGGGACAACCTTCACTCAAGTGTTGAAGTCGACAACCAAGCAGGCATTTGATCATGCACAATATGTGCTTACGACATTGAAAGGCACAAAGAAAGAAGTCAAAATCACATATATGGGCGCTCCAGAAGTGTTAACAAGAATAGCATATCATGCTATTGGAATGGTCGACAATTTTTTGCCAGCCCCAGATCAAAACACTTGGATTGTGTTTGCTCAACCTTCTTCGAGAACCACTCGTTCAACAAAGAGAGAGTACAAGTCAGACAAAGAATCTACAGAAAGCTCCCATGAGGCTCATAGCAGTGAAAGCTCGGACAATGAGGAAAGAAAAGCAAGAATTGAAGAAATAAAAAAGAAAGCAGTAGCAGCCCACCAAGAGGAACCTCAGCAAAAGAAGACGAGATTTGAAAGAGAAAAATAGATATATGAAAGGAGCTGCCAAGCTACAGGTGAGGCCCTTGAAAGATGGAGTCCAAGAGATATAAGGAGACCAAGAACCAAGAACCCTACAAGGAAAGGGATAGAGGATCCCAAGGATTTTCTTGAGCGCATGTATGCAAAAGATGAAGCTCTAAAGCTAAAGGAAGCTCAAGAAGCTAAAAGGAAAGCAAAGGAAGAAGCGACTGAGCAAGAAAGACAAGCAAAGTCTACTGAACAAAGTGAGTCACATCACGGCCAGGGGGAGATGTCTCTGAAACGCACTTCACCCACTACGGAGCAAGAAGACCATCCAATGCCAAGCCCAAATCCTTCACCAATTGCTAAACCCAATGAAGGTGAGGAAGCAAAGGGAAAAGAGGAACAACAGGAAGACCCTAGCTTTGAATAGCCAAAGGGAATAGAAAGCACTGAAGCTAGACCTTCTACAACAATTCAAAAAGAATTAGCGGAGGCTTCCACAAAGCCTCAAGAAGCAAAAGCAGCCAAGGCAACTGCAACGTCTCAAGGAGGAGGAGAAGAACCCCCTCCATGGCCACAAGCAAAAGCCACAACACACCCCAAAGAGCCACAAACTGAAACGGCTGAAACCTCTAAACAACCTCAGGGAGACCATGAAGATTGGGAAACAAATGATGATGTCATCATGAAAGTCAATGAATATGTCAAGCAAATGCTATTGATGATGGATAAGATGCGAACACCAAAAGTGAGCCACAGTGCTAAGGTTAAGGAACTTGAACTCGTCATTGATGCTCTACAAGGAGAGTTGGATGACTGAATGAACATTATTGCTGATCTCCAAAGACAAATCAAAGGCTGAAAGATGAAGCAAAACAACACCAGCTTGCAAAAGAGAAACAATAAAAAGAGATGGAAGAGTTGGGGGAGCTTCTAACTAAATTGTCCGATGCATGCAAAAGCAAAGATGAATAGCTGACTGAAGTAACCAATGAACTTCTCACCACTAATCTGTCAGTATAAAAGATCCAAATGCAGCTCAATGTAGCTAATGCTTCTTTGCAGTACTCCAAGCAACGGATCAATGATCAAGCAACATTTTTGAGACAAGTAAGAGAAAACCCTACTGTTGCCTCAATCAAGGGAATGGATGAAGTATACAAGAATTTAGAAAAGAGAAACAAGGACCTTGAGTTAGAGCTAAAGCTAGAACATTGCAAAGACGAGACCTTGCATTGTTACGGATCTAAAGAGAAGAGAAACTGCTCAAAAAGATAACAAAATTAAAGAGAGTCAATCAACTATTGAGAGAGGGACAACCAGAAACTCAGGATGAAGCAGGCCCTCTGAACAACCAACTGTTGACATACCCTGAGTCTCATTTACTGAGATGGAAACACAATCGTCAAAAAGGCTAGCAGAAGATTCATACTTTCAAGTACCACTCACTGAAGCTGAGGAAGTGTTCATGGTCCAGCTTTTTAAAGCTAAGGAAGATGCACTAAACGAGAATATTTTCCAAGAAACTAATGGAGAATGGAAAGCATCAATGGGTTGGGAGTTGAGAGTTCTCCACTTTGTAAATGTAACTCAACCCACTCCCAACCAAATCAATGCCCAGTGGCATCAACAATCATTTCCATACCCATTGATCAAAGTGAAGGGGAGGAGTTGGGAGCACACAACAGAAGAGGAATTCATACGCACACACTCACACACACACACCACCATAGCCACACACACACAGATTTAAGGGGGAGATCCAACATGTACTTTGTGCCCCCTTTCTTTGTTCTCTATCTTATGCACTAAGGCACAATACACATTGTACTTAGTGTTAGTGGCTCACACAAGTGTATAGTTGTGCACTTAGGGTTAGTAGCAAGTAGTGATGGGCGGTCAACGACATGGCCATTAAACCTAACATTCTCCCACTTGATGGCCAATGTGGGAGACCATAAGAATGAAAGAGAACCACTCTTCACCCAATGCCCATCAACGCACGACAATGCTGAAATTGATGGTTGGAGAGACTTTTAGTCAATGCATCCGTTGTGTTCTCTGACATAGGAATCTTCACTAAATCAAGGCTCTTGTTTGCGAGGCATTCACAAACTGAAGTGATAACACACATCAATGTGTTCTATTTTGGAATGAAACACTGGATTGTTAGCCAAGGCAATAGCACTCTGATTATCACAATGAAGAATTGGTGTACACTGCTCCAATCCAAGATCTTTCACTAGGCGAGCAAGCCAAATAGCTTCTTTGCATGCTTCACTCAACACAACATACTCTGCATCTATGGTAGAAATGGATGTACAATCTTGAAGAACATATCTCTAAGAAATAGTAGCACCAACAAATGTGTAAATCCAACTTGTTGTTGATTTACGACTGTCAACACAACCTGCATAATCACTATCTACAAATCCCTCAGTGGATAACTCTCCCACAACCATAGCATAACTGTCTATTTGCAGTGCCACTCAAGTATCTGTGAATCAACTTGACAGCATCCCAATGCTTTTTTCCAAGGTTAGACATAAATCTGTTGACAACTCCCATTGCATGTGTAATGCCAGGTCTTGTAGACACCATGGCATGCATGAGACAACCACAAGCTGAAGCATAAGGAATGTTAGCCATCACAGCTTTTTCCTCAGCAGATTTGGGACATTTATTCGTGCTAAGATTCAAATATGCAGGAAATGGAGTACTCAAGGCCTTCCCCTTCTGCATGTTGAAACGATCAAGAACCTTGTGCACATTCTTTTTTTGAGAAATTTACAATAACCTCTTCTTACAGTCACGAGTAATGCGCATACCCAAAATGTGATTGTCTTCACCCACATCTTTCATGTCAAATTGACCTTTTAGCTTGGTTTTCAAGTCAGCAATGTCCTACTTGGAATGAAAAGCAATAAGCATGTCATCTACATAAAGAATAAGCATAATAAGATGCCCATTTGGTTGTCTTTTCACGTAAAGACATGGATCCTCATTATTGCGCTTATAGCCTAGGGAACGCATAAATGCATCAAACTTTTGATACCATTGTTTGGATGATTGCTTCAAGCCATAGAGACTTTTCATAAGCTTATAGACCAAATGTTCCTTTCCCTTTAGCACAAACCCTTCAGGTTGCTGCATGTAAATCTCTTCTTCGAGACTCACCATGTAAAAAATTTGTAATGACATCCATTTGATCGAGCTCCATATCTTCAGTGGAAACCAAAGCAAGCAACATTCTTAGTGTGGTCATCTTGACCACTAGAGATAATATTTCCTAGAAATTGACACCATATTCTTGCTTGAAATCTCTGTCCACTAAACCAGCTTTGTAATTGTCAATCTTCTTCTTGTAAACCCATTTACAAGGCAATGCTTTCCTACCTTTTGGCAATGAAACAAGTTCCCATGTTTTGTTCTTTGCAATACTGGACATCTACCTCTTTATAGCATCTTCCTAGTGAACCTTATCATTGGCTAGCATAGCCTCTTTGTAATAAGAAGGCTCACCACTATCTATCAGAAAAACAAAACCCAAGCGCGGAACAAAACGTTCTGGCAGATGTGAAACTCTTTGAGATCTCCGTGGCTGATCAGAACTCGTACTAGCCTGTGTAGTAATTGACTTGGGAGTTGTCTGAACAGAAGGTGATACATCAAAAAATGTCTCTATTTGGAATTCAACCTCTTTCACTGGCTGTTTATGCATCTTAGTCTCATTAAAGACAACATCACTGCTACGGATCACTAATCGACTTTTCGGATCCTATACATGATAGCAAAATTGACCATCTACACCATAGCCAATGAAGATGCATTTCCTGGAGTTAGGATATAGCTTAGCATGCAAATCCTTGGGTACATGTGCATAAGCTTCATAGCCAAATGTGCGGAGTTTCTCATAAGACAATTTATGACCTGACCATAACTCCAAAGGTACATGAAACTGTAATGAAGCATGTGGTGATCTATTGATCAAGTACACGATTGTGTATATTGATTCGTCCCAAAATGCTTGAGGTAAATTAGCCTATGATAGCATAGACATAATCCACTCTTGGATGGTCCTATTCAATCATTCTGCAACACCATTTTGTGTAGGGGTATAAGGAGCTGTAGACTCAAGCTTGATTCCCCTACTTGAACAGAAGTCTGTAAACTCTTTGGAGACATATTCTCCACCATTGTCTGAGCGCAAAGCTTTCAACTTATGTTCAAAACGAGTTTCAACACTCGATAAGAACATCTTGAAGCAAGAAAAGGTCTCATCTTTAGACTTCAGGGCATAGATCCAAACATGGCGTGTTGCATTGTCAATGAATGTAACATAATAGGATGCACCACCATGGGATTTAGAAGGCATAGGCCCACATAAATCATTGTGCACAAGCTCAAAGGGTTTTCTTTCTTTGTCAAAAGAATGTGTACGATGTGTCCGTGTTTAATTTCCATATTGACAGTGCTCACAAAAGGGAAAATTTGAAAATGACAAAGACGGTAAGTAGACCAAACGAGAGAGTGTCTTTATTCCCTTCTTTGACATATGTCCTAACCGGCTATGCCACAAAGTAATAGTTGGCAGCTCGGTTACATAAAGAACATTGTTTTTATCAGATACATAAAGAGGATAAAGTGAACCAACTTTAGAACCATGGGCTATAATAAGATGACCCTTCGTAATACGCCAAGAGTACTGCTGATGAAAAGTCATCAAGACGTCCAACCGAAATTAGATTGCATGTCAAGGCTAGAACATGACTCACATTATGGATGATAAACTTCACCCCATATGCCATAACCATGGCAATGTCACCTATCCCAACAATGTCACAAGAGTAACTGTCACCAAGTGTAACAAAGCCAATGGTATTGGATGTAGAAATTGTAGAGCTAAGGAGGGAAATGATCCATAGCCAAAGCTATCGAGAGAGAGACCTTGTGTGTTAGAGAGAGAGAGAAAAAAGAGTAAACGTATCTGAATATTGATTGATTGATTAGCTTGAAACAAAAGGTTTACAAGTGGGGAATATAAACGAAATGGAGAGGGTACAAAATGTGGCTATAAGTTACGTGAAGGGGAGGAGGCCACATAGGCATGCTTATTGGCCATAGAAAAGGAGATATGAAGATAGGGAAGTTTCACACTCCGTAGCTCCGTATATATCAAACAAATCCCCCCTCGGAGTGAAGGTGGAAAGCTAAGAGACAAGCATAAGGTAATTTGGTATGGACCCAAAGCTGCACCCCAAGAATTCACATGTCATGGAAATCCTAGCACCTACACTCTCATGGCAGGCATGGTACAAGGGCTTGACCATAAAAACAAAAAAGGCTTGCTCATAAGACATCCCCCCTTGAGCCAAGCTGGGGTACAAGGATAAGAGATGATGTGGAAGACACACTCTCAAGGCTAGATAAACACACAAGGATAAAAAACACACAAGGAAAGATATATAGTCAAATTTTTGGAGTACTACTCCGGGCAGAGAGCCCATTATTACAAAACATAGGAAGGGAAATTTAGAAGGCCCAAGAGTCGGGGTCAAGATCATCCTCAATGGAAAGGTGAGCCATGTGATCTTCCTCGGATGGAGGATCTTCTTCTTCGTCGGAGTGAACTTCGACAAAGTTGTCACTACCTTTGGCATCAAGATCATCTAGCCATTTGAAGCAACAGTTAGCAGTGTGACCTGTTTTTTTGCAATAGGTACAATGGAGTGTCGAGGAAGAGGCTCTTGTAGAAGAGGTTGTAGTGGAGAGAACCCGTGCAACCATGATTCTTTCCGCTATTCGAGATTGTAAACATCCGCGCTCATTGTCAAGAATGTGTGCTACTACTTCTTCATAGCACATTTCTCGTGCTATGCAAAGATCGCCTAAAACTTCAACATATTCTACATGATCTTCCAAACTATTGAGAAGAATAACTTTCTTGTCGTTGTCGTCAGGGGGACATTTTTGTGTTGAGAGTTGTTGAATTAAGATGCTAATGGCATTTAAATGTTCCTTGAGTGATGGTGCATTGGAAACATTCATTTTGTAGAAGCGTTGCTTGAGAAAGAGAATTGAGTTATTCAAGTCGGTGCCAAATTCATTAATTAAATTGGTCCATACTACATCTGCGATTGATTCAAGGTTAGGGTGATGAATGTAGGTATCTCCAAGGCTAAGACCTATGATTGCAAGTGCGTGATCATTTTTACCATTCCGTGCTATTACTTGTGGACTTGATTCATGACCCTCGGGTTTAGGCTCATGCCCCTTAACTAGATGCCATACTTTGTGATGCATGACGACAAGCTGCGTTTTAGTTTTCCAGTGCATAAAATTTACCCCATCAAATTTTTCAATGTTAGTGAGGTTAGAGGTGCGTGGATTGTCCATGGGTTGCACGTGAACTTGTTCTTATGTGAAATTGCTCCCTTATAAATGTAAGAGCGTGCTCACCTCATTATACTATCCGCCTACGCCAAGGGCTACTTGCTGTTCCGCCTGACGGCCACCTGTTGCGCCACTTCCGCTAGCTATAGAGGAGGAGCCGCCGTTTTGGCCGGCAGGCGTATCATGAGACCGCCACCACCACCTGCTATGCCACTTCCGCTAGCTATAGAGGAGAAGCCGCCGTTTTGGCCGGCAAGCGTATCATGAGACCACCACCACCACCAGTTGCTTAGCCCCTTGCGCCACCCGTGCTGGCCAACTGCCAGGAGCCCACCGCCACCTAGGCTTGGCCTCTCCAGCACGACCCCTTGTTGCTACAATTAGGGGCCAGACCTCCTCACCCTATTGGTTGCATTGCCCTTCGTGGCCGTGTGAGATGCAGGTCACGCAGGTGCTACCTTGCTTGGTCTCTCAAGCATGCATTCCCAACGTACGGATGACCGGCAAGCCTTCGTTCCAAGCGTTGTGCTTTGGTGGAAGCTCTACCGTGGTGCTATGAGTACAAACGCACAGTGGCGGGCGATGCTGCTTCCACTAGCCCTGACTTCCCGAGATCAAAGCATGTCAAGGTGGCATTCATTGACAGATTCGGAGGTGAAGAGGAAAGTCATCATCTCTACAGTAACTTAACCACCAACAACCTGGTGCTCATAGACAGGTGTTGGGTGGGGGATGTTGCTCTTCACGGAGGAGACAAAGAAGGCGAACAAGAGATGAGGGATCTGATACCATATTGGATGTAGAGATTGTAGAGCTAAGGAGGGAAATGTTCCATAGCGAAAGCTGTCGAGAGAGAGACCTTGTGTGTTAGATAGACAGAGAGAAAAAAGAGTACATGTATCTAAAGATTGATTGATTATCTTGAAACAAAAGGTTTAGAAGTGGGGAATATAAAGGAAATGGAGAGGGTACAAAATGTGGCTATAAGTTACATGAAGGGGAGGAGGCAACATAAGCATGCTTATTGGCCATAGAAAAGGAGATATGAAGATCGGGAAGTTTCACACGCCATAACTCCATATATATCCAACAAATGGTTTCCTCGTATGGAGTAAACCAATGCGTATGAGGTGTGACATGCAACGAAGCACCTGGATCAAGATTGCATGTATGGGATACTTCACCACTAAGGAGTTTAACTGGCATAGAAATCGACAAAGATAGAGTTTCCTGTGCATCATAAAAGACATCATTATTTTCAGCCAACATATTAATGTATTACACATCACTGTCATCCTGAACTATGTTCAGTTCTTCAACCTTAACCGAACTCTTTGGTTTCTCCTCTTTATCATCATGATCTTTGCATTTACCTTTTCTTTTCTTTGTCACGCTTCCAAGCATAACAATCCTTCTTTATGTGACCAAAATTATCACAATAATGGCATTGAACATTGCGGCGACCATGAGACTTTGATCTATCGTTTGATGTATGTGTATTGCCCTCTTTCTTGGACTCACGTTGTGAAAAATATCCCTTACGTTGCTTATCATCCCTTTGCACATAATGAGCTTCGCCATGATGCGAGCTAGTCATGGTCTTTCGATACATCTCCTCTGACAAAAGTGCACGAGTACCATCATCGTACGTAAGCGTACCATTAGGAGTAGAGTTACTAACAAATGTGAAAAAGATATCCCAAGAGGGTGGCAAAAAACAAAGAAAAAAGATTGCTTTCATCTCATCATCAATGGTCATGCGCTGTGCACAAATCTGGGCAAAAAGAGAATCAAAATCATTGATATGGTTGGAAACACTAGCTGACTCCTTCATACGAAGGTTGAAAAGTTTTTGCATTAGGAAAACCTTATTGCTAGCCGTATCCCTTTCATAAGTGTCGCATAATTTCTGCCATAAAGCATGATCAATCTTGCATTCTAACATTGAAAGATACACCGACTCTCCAAGGTGCAGTCTAATCATAAACTTGCATAGCTCATCAAGCTCCTCCCACTGAAACTAAGTCATGTGCATATCTTCAGCTCTAGCCATATAGGTAATAGGCATATTTTTCTTCTTTTGAACAAGCACATCATGCATTTGGTTCTTCCAAAGCTAAAAATTAGTGCCATCAAACTTCTTTATGTCATAAATATCACGGTCTTTGCTAGTAACACCAATTTAGGAACTTTTGGAATCATTCAAGTCCCATTTTACAAACGTGCAACTTGAATCTTAGCAACAAAGGATCAACCTTAAAGTTGAGTCCTCTATCCCATTTAGAAGAAAAACATTGTTAGGTTCCATCTTAAGTCGAGTGCCAAGCAATGGCTCGAACTTAAGTGTGAGCCTCTTCCTCAATTATAACAAAAAAATAAATGGCTCCACCTATTCCAAGGAGCATATGTTAAGCACTTGAGGCTCGAACTTAAGTTCGAGCCTTTACCCTATTCAAGAAAACAATTATGTGGCTTCATTAAGTTTGAACCTCCACCCTATTTGAGAAAACAATTATGTGGCTCCACTGATCCTAGGGGGTAAATCAACAAGTATTTGAGGCTCGAACTTAAGCTCGAGCCTCCAACCCATTTTGACCAAAAAATCATGTGCTCACGACCAAATTTAGAGGGTCACTCGATCACGGAGATTCAAACATTAGTGCAAACCTCCACCCAATTAGAGCATTAGGAAAAAATTGGACCCCCTTGGGGCCATGTAAGGAATCCTAATTTTAAGGGATTAAAGCTAATTTTGTAGGGGATGGAGGGAACAAAGACAATAAATAGGGCTACTTTTGTAGCTCTCTCTCTAACTTCTCTCTAGATAGGAGAGGGGGGGAAAGTAGGGAATGAGGGTGGTAAAGTAGGAGGAAGAGGGGGGATAAAGTAGGAGAGAGAGGGAAGTAAAAAGAGAGAGAGGAGTAAAAGTAGAGAGAAGAACCATTCTCTCTCTACCTATCACCAAACAAAGAGAGTAAGTAGTTATGACAAAATCCACTTTTCAGTTCGTGCATCAATTTACCCCAAAAAAATGATTTTTTAATAAAATCTTCAAAATGGATCTTTTAAGCTTTCAAAAGGTCCCTATATATATATATATATATATATAAAACAGTATTGTTTTAGAAGAATCTAGCTTTTACAAGCTCCAAATCTAAAATTCCTTGGGTCCCTCTCTATATTAACTCCAAGAATAAATAGATAATGCCACATCATCAAAACGTCCATCTAATAAAGCCTAAAAATTGAAATTTTAAAAATTTTAAAATTTCCCTCCTTTGAGCTCAAAAATTGAACGTATATATGAAAAAATATATTTTTAAGTTTTCTAATCCCAAAAATTGTCTATTTATCCCAAAAAGTATATCTTATCAAATTTTTTCCCCATAATAACTTTTCACCATGTCTCTTCGTGACATAACCAATGAATCACCTGCACCGTCATCTACTAGGTCAACTAATCTCAGTCTGCGTCTACCGATCAAATTTGCTCCCACAAAAAAAAATTGACGAGAAAGCATCTCAACCGGCATCCGTACGACGGTTTCGAGGAGAAACCAATGTTGACTTGTGGCTTGATGGAGGGTTGTATCCAAAAGATCCACTCGTGGGATGTCATCCGATATTCCGTACACTCCCAAGCTTAATAAAATATGTGGGAGAAGGAGAACGTGGTCTTCTAGCTTGGGTATTGCAAGAGATTAGACTCCAATCACGCAGGTGCGTCGGCATATTTTCTGTTGAGAGAGAAGGAGAGAGCACAGAAGTAGAACCCCAAAGTGTGTAGAATACACACATGAGATGATGTATATATAGAGGGGACCTGGGTGCCATATATAGAGAAACCATATATTGAGTAGCTTCACATATAAGCTACTCAATATATGGCTTCACATATATTGAGTAGAATACACACATGAGATGATACACACATGAGATGATGTATATATAGAGGGGACCTGGGTGCCATATATAGAGAAGCCATATATTGAGTAGCTTCACATATAAGCTCAACACCCCCGCTCAAATAAGGGTCCCTAACTGTGGATGAAAAAACCCTTGGGGGATCAAGGGAAAAACCCACAGCTCTATATACACCCACCGTTATATTATAAAAATCATTAAATATACAAATGTTTACGAGGAGCTACATCACTCCTTTTACAATGAATGTTTTATGAGGAGTTACATTACTCCTATCCTATCAAATACAATAATGAATACAAAGGTTCAATAAAGAGGTGTAAAAGCTATCGATTAGCTTGTAATCAAAAGTGTCTCCGTGAATCTGCTGTGTAGCTTGTCATCAATATCGCATCACCAAACATGTCTTCATGTTGTCATCAATATGGCATCACCAAATATATCTTCATAAATCTTTTATTGTCACCAAGTTTGTCTTCATAAAATCAATTCTTTGATCAATCCTACATAGATCATAGACTCCAAAAAAAACATGTCATGAAAATTATTAACATCGTTAATGAAATAATTACGTTCACAATGCCATAAGAGATGGTTCGCGACGCCACTCTTTTGACGACATATATACGCACGACAACATATGGTACATAAAGTATAAACGTAAAAGTACAAAATGTGTGATTACGTGATACAAATGATATGTGTATATACTACATAAAACAACATTTATCAATGTAGTGATCAATGAATACCATAAAAGTATTAACAAAATATCATCATTATATCAATAAAAATGAATAAATGATCATGGTATCAACGAAAAGCATCATGATATCACCGAGAATAATCATTGTATCAACGAAACAACATCATGGCATCACCGAGAATAACCATGGTATCAACGAAACATCATCATGGCATCACCGAGAATAACCATGGTATCAACGAAACAACATCATGGTATCACCGAGAATAACCATGGTATCAACAAAACATCATCATGGTATCAACAAAAATCACCATGGAATCAACGAAATATCATCATGGAATCACCGAGAATAACCATGGTATCAACAAAATATCATCATGGAATCACCGAGAATAACCATGGTATCAACGAAATATCATCATGACACCACCGAGAATAACCATGGTATCAACGAAAATCACCATGACCAAAGTATTAACAAAACATCATCATGGTATCATCAAAATCACTATGGTATCAATGAGAAATTATCAATAAAACGACGTAAACTATATCTCTAAAAGAATAATTATATGAGAATCAATGAACGAGTATATCATATAACAAAAGATCATGTACCAACAGTAGCTCGATAGAATTTGGACGATCATCAACGGCTCGACTGAATCGGAACGATGTGTAACTGGCTTCTGCAGCAAAGTTACGTCAGTAACAAATATATGATTGATGAAGAAAAATATAATCGAGAAGTTTTCAATTATGAGAAAAATCAAAAGCAAAAAGTAAAATTAGCAGACGATAACCCAAAATCGGTGCAGAATTTAGAGAAACTTTCTTCTGCAAAGTTATAGACCACATCGATTCCAATCCCCCTAGCGGGTAGTTTCTTCTGCAAAGTTGTAGAACACATCGATTCCGGTCTCCCACGCGGGTAGTTTCTGCAAAATTGTTTTCAATAAGCAAAAAAATAAAAAACAAAAAACGGAAATTGCTTTTTAGGTTTGTACGCAGTCCGCGAACGATAACTCAAAATCGGTGCAGAATTTGAAAACACTTTCTTCTGCAAAGTTGTAGACCACATCGTTCCGGTGTCTCCAGAGAGTAGTTTCTGCAAAATCGTTTTCAATAGGCATAAAAATCAAAAACAAAAAGCGAAAATTGCTTTTCAGGTATGTACGCAGTCCGCGAACGATAACTCAAAATCGGTGCAAAATTTGAAAACACTTCCTTTTGCAAAGTTGTAAACCACATTGATTCCAGTCTCCCTAGCGGGTAGTTTCTGCAAAATCGTTTCCAACTAGCAGAAAAATCAAAAACAAAATGCGGAAGCTGTTTTTCAGGTATGTACGCAGTCCGCGAACGATAACTCAAAATCGGTGCAGAATTTGAAAAAGCTTCCTTCTGCAAAGTTGTAGACCACATCGATTCCGGTCTCCTACTAGGGTAGTTTCTGCAAAATCGATTTTGATCAGGAGCAAAATCGAAAACAAAAACGTACTGCTCTGATACCATGTTGAGAGAGAAGGAGAGAGCACAGAAGTAGAACCCCAAAGTGTGTAGAATACACACATGAGATGATGTATATATAGAGGGGACCTGGGTGCCATATATAGAGAAGCCATATATTGAGTAGCTTCACATATAAGCTCAACATTTTCGACAACAATGTCAAGTGTTACACATTCATTCCACAAATCTCCAGCAACAACTACATTCCATAGAGAAACAACTCAAAGATCTTAAAGAGGAGATGAATGCTACAGAAACAGAGGTAACTAAGCTACAGATTGCAATGATGCACCTAAAAGCCACTCCATTTGGCATGCGTGAGCGTAAGAGGGAGTTCTCTTCCATTGAAAATTTAGCCTCTAATGGAGGGGCACGTAAGAAGCGGATCACGGCAACCAGGTATTTTTTAAATTCACAGTGTTCATAACTCTCAAATAATTTTCATCAATTTGTAATTCGGTTCACCTTTTGAAATAGGACATATATACAAGATGTGTGTGGAAGTTTTAGACAAGAGGACCGTTGCAATCTTCTCCTAGGATGCATCTCAAAGGAAGATATACTTTACATCATAGGTTATGAAAAGGCCAAACACATGAAAGATGCCATCACAAAGGAGATCCTAAAAAAGATCTCTAACCTTGTGTCTGAGGATGATGTCCAGAGAGCTTGTGATGAGGGTGGGATCAGCACAAATGCATACCATGCACTTCATGGATTGATGAAAGATGCATTACGAGAGCAAGGCATCACCGAGAATTTATTTCCTATTCCACATAGGGTCCGACTTGCAAAAAAAGCAAACAATGATCTCGTTCGGGAATCCCTTGGCGAATACAAACACATTGAAGGATCCATGGTGTACTCTTCCACGAGTGCCAAGTCACGTGGTAATATAAAAGGAGGCAATACTATTCCTAATGGGACAAAGTCTTTTAGTTATCATCAATTCAACAATATTTTTGTTGACTTGAAACGACTACAACGAGCTATGGTTAAATTTTATGCTTTGTCTCCACAAGGTAATACAAATTGTAATGTCATTTTTTATTTGTATTGAATATCATTTAGTATAACAATTCAATTCCTGTGTTGTTTCAGTACTTGGAGAGAAGCTCATATTTATTCTTAAGCTAGATGAATGTCAAATTGTCAAAGGATGGAGATTGGAACGTATGAGTGTGACACTCATGAATGAGGCAATGTTTTTTGCAAAAGTTGATGCTATCGGTGACCATTCTCAGAAACCATCATTTAGTGTACAATCGGAAAAAGAAATATGGTGGTTAGGAGCTTTTGAAGTTCCGAAAGAGACTCATGAGGTGTTGGCATGGATCTTCTCTATGATCCCGTGGATCACAGAGGTTATTAAGGCACAACTAGAGAGAGAAAATCTGGAAGTAGATGGAGTAGGTACATTTGATGTTGAATGGAACTTAGGAGGTGATCTAAAAACAATCAAATGTATACTTGGGTGTAAACAAGGTGCTTCATCACTTCTTCCTTGTCCATACTGTGTATGAGGATACAAGGAGAGTACTCGTGGCTCCACGTCTTCAAAGGAAAATGTCAAGGGAAGTCAGGAAACAGGGTCAATGGATGATGATGCAAGGGATTGGGTGTGCTCGGTGTTGAAGTGTCCTATCATGGAGGTCCCCAATCGGTCGACAAAAGGTAAAACATGGCATCCCATTATCAATTTTCCACTTACAAATGTATACTTTTGCACTTTGCATGCCTTTATGCGTATTTTTGATCGCTTGTTAAAGCTTCACATAGAGTACGCTTTCACAATGAAACCACTTTCCAGATCCGTGGAAGCCATTGGAATAGTTGAAACAATTCTAAATTCGATTGGATGTCATGGTGGCAATGTTTCTATCATCGGTGAGGTGGAAAATATGCATGAAGTGCCACAAAAAGTATCTATGAATGGTGTGAAAGCACTTAGGTTTTTCAAGAAACCAGAGATGAGAAAGGAGAGGGGTGAAGAGGATGCTCCATGGGAGCTATGGAAAGTGCTTTGCAAGTGTACGACCGATCAAGATTCAAATCCCGTGCTTGTAAATCTGCGTAGGCAAGTGTGGCACCACTTGGAGTTAGTGCTTCAAATCATGTGGAAACCCCAAACCACGAGCGAGCAACAAAATTTGTTCAAAGATCACATTTTGAATTTCACTAAAGCATTTTTGCAAGTGTGGGGAGAGAGAAATATCACACACTACATGGTAAGTTACTTTGTCCAGTTCAAATTTTGATGCTATACATAAATATTTATTTGATCTAAGCATTTTTTCTTGATGCAACATATTTTGTATGCGCATGGAGCATTCTTTATGTCAAAATATGGTTCATTAGACATGTGGAGCACTCAAGGAATGGAAAAATCACATTATCGAGCCAAAGGAGTTTACTTTAAAAATACACGTCACGGTGGTGGAACTACGAGATCCAACTACATGAAGGAGATGTTTGATTGGTTCTTTTGTTGTTCTTTGGGGAGATGTCATGCCATAGAACGAGTGTGAAAGTCAAGTCTTGACAAGGAGGTTAGGAGACAATCTTGACTTACTGCTAAAGAGAAATGGAGAAACTCCATCGGACCCCTTAATCATGCTAGGTGGCGTGAAAATCGCCATAGAGTGGGCAAACGTTGGTTACCCAACATGTAAAACAAATGATTCTATACAATGTAATGTTTATGTTTGTAGATGTCTTTTTTGAGTTGCATATAATACGTTTCCATTTATCCATTTTTTGTTTTTTATATTTTGATGATATTAAGAGGCTTTTTAAGTGGTCAAGTGTGAAGAGACCTTTAAAAAAAAAAATAGAGGGCTTTTAGAGAAGAGGGAGTCTCATTTTCAATCTTGCCCCTTCTTTCACCATGGCACGCACAAAGAAAACAGCAAGAAAAGATCAACCTGTTTTCGCTCACCCTCACTCAACCGTCCAAGGTGCTGAAAAACCACCTTGGATACACGAACAAGAGCTCTTAGAAGAGATGGAGAGAGAATGGTCAGGTGAAGAGCAACAAGGTGGACAACTTTCACGCAAGAAGAGACGGGTAGTGACATCAGACATGGAAACCAAAATGGACAACGAAGCACAAAGCCCACCATGGAGCGGACAGGAGATCCCAAGCAATCATCGAGTTCCGGCTGGGAAGAAATTGCCACGTGGCTTCGGCGCTCTGCCGTCATATCAGCCTAGAGGGGATCATGGGTTACTAAATGAAGAGGATTTTGAGGATGTAGCAAAAGAGCCAATTGGAGCGCAGGGTGGAGTTGAAGAGCCAGTCGGAGCATAGGGCGTCCTTGAAGATGCACAAGCTCCTCCTCGCAAGCCCTCTCGTAAAAAGAAAAAGTTTTTCAAGGTTCGCCCTCGCAAGGCCCATGTCCCAGATCCTACTATCCCTCAGCAACGGGCTCCTGCTGTGAAGCGACGCATTCCAAAGGCGTTGCAAGAGATTTGTCACTATCAAAAAACTTCAGACCTTCTCATACGCAAGGCACCATTCACACGTTTGGTGAAAGAGATCATGCAAAGTTACCGAATGGCGTTTCGAGTTCAAGGTATCGCCGTAGAAGCTCTAGAAGAAGCGGCATAATATCATCTAATTTCTATTTTTGAAGACACCAACTTGTGTGCTATTCATGCAAAACGGGTGACAATAATGCCCAAGGATTTAGCTCTTGTGCATCGAATCAGAGGAGAAAGAGATTGAATTTGACTTTTATGCAATTTTGCCAATGTAAAGATATCTTTTTGAAATATAACGAGTCGTGGCTTTTTCAGACATAACGAGTCATGTACATTTGTGTTTTAAGTGATATAAGTAAAACTAAGAAGAGAGAGAGAGAGAGAGAGAGAGAGAGAGAGAGAGAGAGAGAGAGAGAGAGAGAGAGAGAGAGAGATGTGGATATAAGATCTTTCAACCAAGTGTGGTTGATTGAATAACCAAAAAAGATATAAAATTCTTATAATTTTAGCCTAAAAAATGTTTAAATAGGCTGTCTAGAGGCTTGCCACAGAGGCGCGCGAAAAGGAAAAAGTAAAAGTTACTTTTGCTTTCTCGCGCGCCTCTGCGGCAGGCCTCTAGACAGCCTATTTAAACCTTTTTTAGGCTAAAATTATAAGAATTATATGATATTATGGTTTTATTGATGTTATTTATATGAAAAAAACTCTATATTTTGATTCAAAAAATTGCACGATCGTATCGCAAGATAGAACCAATCACGTACCGTCTATCGTACCATAATCTCAATACAGAAGTTGGAAAGTACCAGTTAAAATCAATTTCCATTCGAATTTTGAAATAACAAAGTACAAAGATGTGATATATCTCATTACATATTTGAAGGAGTTAATTACAAGATTTATGCAGCTATTGACTGCTTGAGCCATCTAAGATATGGCGAGCAATGTTTTCTCGGCGCTCTTGGGCGCAAGGAAGCTGTTTCTGCAGCACATCCCAAGCAATTTGTTCCACATTGCTTAGACCTACTGCTTGGCTTAAGGCCACGTTACAAAGCACACGACCACAAATGTGTGTCACAAATGCAACACTGGCCAGAGATTTATTTACAAGATATATAACTTGGGAGGCTTGAGATATGGTTGACAGGCATAGGATGCGGCTCATTGCTTTCATCATTGACACCCAAAATTGACCACAAGGAGTGTACTCCTTGTGGATTATCGCAAAGCCGTGCTGGGGGAGATTGCCAAGGTAATGCGCAAGAGACGACTGCCATCCAAAAGTTTGGCGCCTACCATCTCCTCCCCGACCTGCATGCTCATCCAGCTCCACAACATTCTACAAAGGAATCAATAGGTAAATAAGATTTCAGAATGCAACAATGAAAATTAACGTAATCACAAAATAAAAATTAATTAATACCTCTTGTTTTTCGTCGTCCTCATCGTTTATGCCTTTGCTGTCAAGAGAAATAAATGAATTGGGAGCCATAGTGACACTCTCAAGTTCATCTATATGAACAGGCATAGGAGTGTGTTGG
Organism: Adiantum capillus-veneris; assembly: GCF_014529385.1. Taxonomy (NCBI): domain Eukaryota; kingdom Viridiplantae; phylum Streptophyta; class Polypodiopsida; order Polypodiales; family Pteridaceae; genus Adiantum; species Adiantum capillus-veneris. The sequence goes on from NC_140951.1 coordinate 76,200,056, forward strand.
GCTTCAAGAAATGCGCGTGTAGCTACAAATTCATCCTCCGACACAGATGAGTGCGGTGCATCTGTCACCGCCACCATTGCCAACTCTACTGTATCTACCACACTCTCTCCAAGGGGAAGGAGGCTTCGATCCAAAGGATCGGAAGAGGGATCAATGGCAGAAGACCCTACAGTGGCACAGAGGATGGACAGACACTCATCCATGCGGATGTCAAAAGTCTTTTCAAGATCATGTAAAAACAAATATTCCTCCCCATCTATCACAATTGGGGAGAGGTGTTCAAAAAAAACCTCCGGAGTTAATGTCTCCTCCGGCGCATCTACAGCGGGCTAAAAGGATGCTTCTGCACCCTCATCACCCATGGATTTGGCGGCATCCATGACACCTCCTGGGTAGGTTAGGGCAAGAATATTTCCCTCTTTGCTTGCATCCCAGGGTGCTGTAATGGGCTCCTTTGTGTCCTTGACGACACCCCCAAGGCGCAAATGAGGCAAACTCACCTCAGATCTTTCAGGCTCCTCCGCAAGAAGAAACACAAAAGTCGCCAAGCGACTTAAAAACTGGGTGCCGACCTTCTTTGTTTTCAAATGTGAATCTTCAATGTACTGACCTACCTCACCCGCAATTACACAAAATCGCTGAAGTCGCTGGGTGAAAGGCCGATCGCCTTTGTGTATGCAGCGAAGCAAATCGCATGGAATCCACAATTCCCCTTGTCCGACAATTGGTACATCATACTTGTCGATGTAAAATTCAAAAAATTCCAAGATAGGCTAAAAGATTGGCTGTTTAGGTGAATAGTTGCGTTCACATCAAGGAATTGGGTGAAGATATTGTGAAGATCGTCACGATCTTGCCACTCGGTTGTTTGTAAAAACGATTGAAGCGTTGTAACGCCGTGGCTTTAGGAGGGGTGGAGGAGGATGCCATAATGCTAGCTTTTAAAGTACGAATGCAAAGAGTGCTGGAGCTCAAATGAGAGTGTGAACAGGCAAAGAGTGTGAAAATGGTAGGGTTTAGGAGGCTTTATATAGCACGCCCCCCCCCTCCCCCCCTCAAAAAAAATAATAATAATAACAATAATTAAAATATTAAACAATTTTCATAAAGTAACACAAATAACAAGAAGTTATAAAAAACTTACAAACTAAATTACAATCATTTAGCTCTAAAAACACATCACTACAACTTTAAGATAATGTGCATTGCCAAAATTTGATACAACCATCTGCTTGAACTTACAATTGTGATATTATAAGAAATTTAAGTACAAAACATAACTACTCTAATGATAAAATTAAATTCTCTTCCGACGTCCACACCTTTTCAATTTGAATCGTGCTCTCTATGCGGCTACCAATCTAGCAAAAATAAAATAAAATAATATACCCAACTTAGAGCAGGGAATAATCAAAAGAACATAAATATAACATAATTAAGAGAGAAAAATCATTCACCTTACGTCGGCCAATGCAAAATTTTTTATCTTCTCCATGCTCTAAACCCATTATCACTAAGTGCTCCCGCACATTGGCCAATGTCCAGTGCTTGTTCACTTGGACGGTTTCAACCGCACCACTCGACAATTTGATTGCAATATCAAATACCTCAATTGTAGCATTGGTGGATTGCAATGGAATCCATTCACCAAGCTTGCACATCCACCTTTCATAGAAGTACCGCACGTAAAGGGTGGAGCACACCTTGATGAAACGGATAGCAATGCCAAAACTTCCAACCTGACACCGAAAGCGATCTCCGTTGTGAAGTCCTTCAAGATACCCCCACTTCTCGCTAAGGATGGCTTCCAATGTATCGTATTGTAGATCTTTGCAAACATACATAGTATTTGTATGATGGAAAGGCAAAGATCCAAAGATGCTAGCGAAGACATGAGCAGGACAACACCATCCAAGCCCAACGGAACACGAGGCTTTTCCAAATTTTAATGATGCTCTCACATCAGCTACAATCTTGGCTTTCAAAGACATTACAGTGAATGCATCTGGCTTTGGCCACTCCATGCTACGCAAGGTTGTAGCTCTCCGTAGCCTTCCTCATCTGTAGGTACAATGTACTTGTGGGCGTAGAAGAACACCCTTTGTCGTGCAAGGTTTGATGAAGTTGTGTTGGAGAAGAGAATATCCCCAAGACTTGCATGCATGGCCGTAAATGTGCGTGAAAGGCACGAGAGTGGTTGCTCCTCCACAAGGCTAGAAGGGAAAACATCTACATAGAAACAAAACAGTCCGTGAGATGTAAAGAGTCCATTTTTTTATTACCACCAAAACCATTGAAATGCAAGGGACATACGATTACAAGGAAAATCCCTTGGGTTGGTGATCCCTCGTAGACGCATGTGTCCAAACATGAAAACATGTTGAACGATTGCCACCGTACCCTTGTCTCTTACTTGATTGAAGCCTATTAGTCTTCCCTTCCAATGGAGATCAACGTTTGTTCTTTCATGAACACGATGGGGACCGATTGTGGAAGGTTGCATGTAGACCCACGCACCTTCTTGAAAAACTTGAGGTTCCCATTGTTGCTCCTCATTCTTCGAGTTGTGGAGAACCATACTTTGAATGATGGATTTGGGGCGTCTATTTTGACCATTGTTTGCCATGGATGCTAGTGGGAGCTTGAAATTGCAATGGAGAGCTTGGGGAAGGAGGAGGGAGACATTTTAGAGAGAGAGTGGGAGCTTACAGTTGCGATGGAGAGCGTGAGGAAGGAGGAGGGAGACAGAGTTTAGAGAGAGAGTGGGAGCTTAAAGTTGCAATGGAGAGCTTGAGGAAGGAGGAGGGAGATAGTTTAGAGAGAGAGTGGGAGCTTAAAGTTGCAATGGAGAGCTTGAAGAAGGAGGAAGGTGTAAGAGTTTAGAGAGAGAGTGAGAACTTTGTGTTATGGAAAGGGGCTATGGAGGAAGGGAGTCTTGGAAAAAAGGTTCTAGAGTGAGAAAATGACTTTTTGATCATAGGGTAGGTTTGGGGGGAGTTTTGGATGAAATATTTTGAATTTATTTTTTTATTTTTATTTTTGAAATTTTAGGGTTTTTGCAAAAACGTATCTGTGGACCCACCACTCCCCCCCTCCCTTTTTCCCCCTCCCTCTTTTACCCATCCACCTCCCTCTAGGATACAAAGCAATAAATGAGTGGACAACCCTATTATTCTCTCTACTTTATTAGGTTCTAGACTTATATACATTGTTCTCTTCTTATTGGCTGGAGCCTAATTAACCTTAATCCTATATGGCCCAAGGAGAGTCCACATTTTTCCTAATGGGCTTGCACTTATAGGTAAGAGAGGCAATACTTAATCATTAAGACTCAAACCTCACTTTGAGACTCGTGTGAACTAATATTGATGCGTTTGGAACACGCAAGTTTTCTATATGTAATTGTCATCTCTCATGACATCAAAACTCATCGCTAGAAATCCTCATATAAAAATCTTTTACAGCCAAGGTCGGGTTCAGACGAGCCCAACAGCAAAGAGTGGCCTTTACATCATCCTTCTCCCCCCTCATTCACAAGAGGAGGTAGCAGCATATGCTGTGTATTTGTTTGTTTTGTTATGAGCTAGAGCGCAATGGTGGGTCCAAGGCCTTTGCACACATTGGAATCAATTCAACATATATGTAGTGCATCTCATGCTAGAAAATAGGCAGTAGCGAAGGTCTTTCGGGGGGGGGGGGGGGGGGGATGGCACCAATTTTAAAGTGGGTCCAAAAATGAGCCATCAATATCAAATAAAATTCTCCACAAAAGACTCACATCCCTTTCTTTTTTCTTGCCCGTTGCCTCGTTTGAACGTGAGAGCAAAAAAAGCCTTGGTATCCGCCTACACATTACTAGAAGGGCAAATTGAGCATCTCAAGTAGCAAGAAGTACTACACCATTATCCTCTTAGATCTTCTTCTCCCCAATCTTAGAGAGATTTTAAAAAGATGTAACGACGAGAAGAGTTTACGGGGAGTGGGAGGGGGGAATGGAGGGAATCACCTTCAAATATTTTTTAAAATCTACCCGAATTCTGGACTCCAGCAAAGGCCATCGGGCAGAAGCACGAAGAGTTGAATTCAACGAGGGCTATCAGGAGAAGCGAGAAGAGCCGAATGACATGTTCCACTTCAACTCGGTTGTCATGCCGGCCTTGCTACGCTTAAACCAGGTATTCTCTCTCTCTCTCTCTCTCTCTCTCTCTCTCTCTCTCTCTCTCTCTCTCTCTCTCTCTCTCTCTCTCTCTCTTGCCGTAACAGATTGAGTATGAGCCGAAGGGTGCCGGCCTTAGCGCTGCATGTTTTCCTTCTCATGTCTGTAAGTGTTGTGTTGTTGTTGTGCAAGCATTTCTATCTAAGATGCAGCATAGCAAGAACATGTTGCCATGGTGTGAAGGTTTAAGATGGAGCAGATGACGTCCTGGAGTATTTGACGATAGACGTTTATTTTGAATTCAAATTTAACGTTGATGGTTTGCACCGTCAAGTTCAAGAGGCCTAATGAGAACTGTGAAAATCTTGATATTTTTGCATAAAGTAGTTTTCAAACTCAAGTTCGAGCCTTTAAGCAGATCCACATCCTTTGGTGTTTGACACATCTTGATTTTCTTTCTATTCACCATTGTTTTCGCAAGATGTTCTTCATTCATTACTCCTCGCATATTAGCTCATGTTCAGTTTTATTAGCTCAAATCTTTAGAGATTTCCTCCTCCAATTTGCTTGCAACAACATGTGAAGCTAAAAACTGCCCAAATAGTCTGGGAGTCAAACTCGAGTGTGTGCTACTCACGTCAAGCTTGTTGGGGTATCACCTGGCCAACCTCTATCACTTAATCTTGCCACATATCTAGCTCTTAAGTCCCTGCCTTGGTCTTGCAACACTAGGGAGATAATAGTACCGTAGAATGAGGGCCAACAGGAATTTGATGCCAGTCAAGTTGGGGGTCATGGGATGAGAAGAGTGTAGAGGGGAAGGTTGGAAAAATTTTGATGGTTTGTTAGCAGCCTGGCATCAAAAGGAGTGGTGAAGCTTACTCGACTTCATGGGTTGGACAAGGTTATGGAAAATGCACCCAATTCAAAAGAGCAGAGGGGAAGGCTAGCAAGTAGTCAGGGTTTTTTTAGCGGCTTGACATCAAAAGGAGCGGTGGATCTTAGTCAGCGCGGCTGCACAACGTTATGAAAACTGCACCCGATTTAGAAGAGCATAATGAGGAAGAGGAAGATGAAGAGGACGAGCATGATAGTGATGATTCTAAGGGGATTCGAAGTTGAGAAGCCCATGTCCTTGTCCAACACCTACCATCTACAATGCCTTCCAATCTTTTACTCAGGAATCCCTAACGATTCAGAAGAGCATAATGAGGAAGAGGAAGATGTAGAGGACGGGCATGATATCGAAGATTATGGGGATTCAAGAATCAAAGTTGGTAAGAGAGCATCCTTTCCCAACACCTGCCATCTATGTTTCCTTCTCATCTTTTACTCCCCAAGGCATCCCTGAAGATTCGCTTTTGTAAAGGAATGAATAGAATCATTTCCACATACTGGCTCATCTTCACAACTATTTTGTTAGTCATGAATATCCCACCTCATTTTTTACGCTCTTTTCACCTCTAAAAAGGTCGAGTGAACAACAAAATAGGTAGTAATTGAGCTTTTCACTTTTTGATTCAGGCATAGGTCTTTCACACACACCACCACAATTTGAGAGCCAATCCATTCAGGGTATGAATCTGCCACTTTAAAAAACTCTCCCTACGCACCTCCTCACGATGTGGCTCCCTTGCCAATTCCTCCACTTCACGTAGTGTTGTTTGCTTGGCTTAATTGTTAGCTACTCGTTGCTCCTCCATCCCACCATCTGATTTTCTTGGCTTCATTGTTAGGCCCGTTGACACCCTTTCACTTTTCTTTATTTGTAATGGGTATCCCCTGGGATCTGCACTAATGAACTATTTTCCAGAATGTGTACCAGGTACTTGCTATAAGCTCATGAAGTTGGTCATACTATATGGGAATATTTTACGCTTTATCATAGTTATTGGGTTGGTTGTTGGGATGATTGGGACAACATAGAGATCTAAGCACTGAGTGGATTGAAATGAGAACCTATAGATCTCTCTTTCAAGTTGTTAGGAAGAGTTTAGGAATGATGAGCAGCTTATAGCTATATTCAAACTAGTATAAGTCACATGTGTTGAAGTCTACACTTGGCCTAGTTACTTCATACTGTTTGTTTATCCATGAAATCTCCAAAATCCATTTTCAATTTTAAGTTTCAAGCAAGCTATGAAATTTCTTTAGCTTAAAATCTCTCCACTCCTAGTTTCAAGACGTGATGAGATCTCTAACTTCTAAACTAACAAAAATTGTCCCAAAATTGTGCATCTTTCCCAAAATTCCTAAATAGGTCTTTCTAAGTAGATATGGTGACAAAACTACCCAAAGATTCTGGGAAAATTTCAGTAGAGTCTCCTTTGTATTTGGGACTATGTCAACCAAAACACGAGACAAAATTACCAAGTATGTCACTCGCAAAGCATAAAAGAGAGAAATGCCTCTCAAAAGCACACTGTATAGAGACCAACTGAGACACATATACTGTCAAACTGACCATAGACAGCCAATTCGACATCAAAAGCACCTATACCACTCTTTATATGTCCTATGGTGAGGCCTCATAAGGGATTCTCCAGCTACCTGTATCATTGAAGGTATCTCCACATTTGAGAATACCCTAGATCAATGAAAACCTCATGCTATCGACCCTCAACAACATAAGTTATGCAACAAAACGTATAGCCAAGTCTTAGAAATGGCTATCTTCTGGACCAAGTCTCAGAAATGGTCGACACTACCGTACTATCCGAAAGATGTCTCCACCAAAGTGTACAATGGTAGTACCCACAAAGACATACAAGTGTCAAGACGCTCAAACAGGAGTCAAAAGTATGTGCATGCAAATAAACATCCCTGTGGGGAGTCAAACTGCTCTCAAAAGAGCTCAAACACTGTCAAGAGTGTCAACATATGCATGTACAGAAAAAACTTTCTCCCACTGGAACCATAATATCGCAAGCACTAAAACCTTTCAGCCTGTGAGTCAATGCCGATGTCGTAAGCCGAAGCTACAAGTGAGGTCGAGAAACACAGAGAAAGCTAACCAAGCCGTTATATGTACCTGTACCTGTAGTCGAAGAAGACAATGCCGTCAAACTCCCATTCTATGTGTGTGTATGAGGCCACTCCAAAAGAGGCTACACACTCTCAAGTGAACTGTGAGCTCTTGTAGATGGAAGAGACTGCAACAATGGTACATGTCACTAGCTATGGAATCTTTGCAACTCAAACTACCAAAAGAGGGCTGAAAATTTCAGCTCCTGAACTGTAGCTTGAATGGGGTTTCTGATGTCTTGAATGGCTTCGGAAGGGGGGTAAAACCCCAGCGTGCATGATGGAAACACTCTCGGGAAGCTGAATTTGTCTATCGAAAAATCGAAATTCTATTTTCACTCTTGAAAGTGCACGCGTGCGCGGAAACAATTTTGGGAATGAAACTGCTCTTATACCAGATGAAGCGGAGGAGCTAGGAGCACACAGCGGAAGAGAAATACACACACACACACACACACACACCACCATAACCACACACACACAAATTGAAGGGGGAGAGCCAACACGTACTATGTGCCCCCTTTCTTTCTTCTCTATCTTATGCACTAAGGCACAATACACATTGTACTTAGTGTTAGTGGCTCACACAAGTGTATAGTTGTACACTTAGGGTTAGTAGCAGTTAGTGATGGGCGGTCGGCCACATGGCCATTAAACCTATACTTATTTTATGTTTTTGAAGATTAAATTCCTACTTATGATGAAATTAGACAGCGGGTTCGTGACGCCAAAAGCTATGTATTACCAATGCTTACGTCATTGAGTAGAGCTCTTACCTATGGTTGCAACACAACAGACGACACTGCAATGTGACAACTGGGAAGAGAGTAAGAAGCACGAGAAGGAGAGAAGTGAGCATAGTCAGCTCACGTTGTGTTTCTATTATCCAGAACTTATAAAATACTTACAAAAATTGGCTTTTATACTTTAGCCAAGGTTTGGTCAAAACTAATAATTTGGGAGCTCTAACTAAAGATAGGTTGATACAATCTAGAAGCTTGTAGCCCTGACTCATCAATTACACTATTTATCTGGAAAGTAGGAGCTACAACATTCCCGACTCATCAAAATAATAAGTGTTTTTACAATAAAAGCTCCGAAAAATGTTATCCAAGTTAGCTTGCTGCTAACATTTCCCCGCTCCTCGACTCTGTCGTCCATTGACACAACTTCATGGATTGAAGTAATCTTCGGGTTGATGGCTGGCGAGGCAGTCTTTAAGGGTATGTAGTGCTTTCTCATATCTAATTCTTCGTTCTTTTTCTGGGACTTGCAAGAAATGCATGGTAACTCTGTTTTTAAGTTCAATGGTTGAATACCCAACAAATCTTGATGTAAGGTCACTTATCATTGGCCCAAATATCTTCATTCGCCAAGTGAAGAAACCTGTGTAGAATGCTTCTTCAAACGCCAACACTGCTAGAGGGAAGAAGAATGCATCTTGCATGGAAATCGTAAAGAAATTCTTCTAAAGGTTGTCCACTTAAGTCCTCGGGGGGTCCACCTCTATGCATGTAAGTATACCATGGGAGTTCAACAGGAGGGTTTTTTTAAATACCCTTTGAACGCACGTTGTATGTAGATGGTTTACTTATAGTGAACCCCCTGAGCTTAAGTCATAACATAGACCTTTATTGCCTTCAAGAAAAGACATCCATGGTACTCCTGCGTGAAAAGTTTGAATGCATGTGAGCAGCATTCTGCAAATCTTATACATCATTGCACATGAGAGGTCAGACAGGCTCTTGAAAAGGTCATAACGCCCGTTAGGGTTTTCACCATGTATTCTTTCATTGTTGGTCCTTGCTTTATAGCTGGTAGACGTGGGTAATTTAGCCATGTCAGCCTCTTCTTTTTCAGTGCATCGTACACCTACCATGTCCTTACTCTTGGTACAGGGAAGAATGTAGGGTCTTTTTCTAGGGTTGTAGGTGCTCTTGTGAATATAATTAGATATCTCGAATTCTTGTTCAACCAGTTCTTTCTCCATTTGGGGTGGATATCCTCTGAGCTTGCTGCTTGCATACCCTTGTATAGTCTTTCTTTTACCTGTAGTAGCTCAACTTTGTGTTAGGCGGGTTATTGGGGCATCATTTGCTAAGCATTTATATGCATTCTGGGTCAAAAACGACTAGGTAAAAAACTCACTGCTTTTAATAATCCTGATTTTTTCACTTGACCTAAAGTGAGATTTGAGACCATAAGAATGTGTGCTTAGGTCTTATAAACATGTCCTATAAGTCTTGTAACATTTGGATGTCGTTTGATGCTGTAACGGTTACGATTTGTTTGCCGATTAGCGACTAGTTTTTGATGATTTCTCCCATTTGACTGTAGCTTGATTTAGATTCAAGTTTTCTGTTGTATTCCAAAAGATTGACAACCTATTGTAGCCTCTATGGACTAGTCGAGTCAGCTTTGTCCCATGGATTGACCATTGTATTCGTGGTTCTTGTTATGTCTGTAATAAGATAGGAGTGAGATTAGACACCCGCCCCACATACTGGTTAGCTTTGATTCTCGTGCATTAAAACTTTTGGCTCGACTTGAGTCCATGTGCTTAGTTTGTAAAGATGTCCTTTGGCAGATTTTGATGTCACACGGTCAATTTTCTCTTGCTTCGGCTTGTCAAAACTACTTGGGCCAAAGCAATTTTTGTAGTTCACACTCTTTAGAGTCCAAGAGTTGACTAGCTCTAGCTTGAATATGTCGAATTGATTGCAACTTTTGAAATGAGAAAAAGTTGGGCCTTGAATAACCTAACCGAAGGATTAGATTGTTATCTGTTTTTCCACGACTTGAATTCAACTCCTATCAATATCCCAATTCTTTGCCTGCAACTTGGTTCTTCAATCTGAGCTAAGTGAGTCATCAAATGAGATTTCCAAATTCTATCCTTGCAAAGAGCTAAAGGACTACTATGCAACTTGGAAACTGAGTTATCATGTATTAATTTTGATCCGATGGAATCCAAACTTGACCAGAGACCCTGTATTATGTTGCTCTAACAATGCGAAAAGCTTAAAAGTAAATAATTGCGATTATTTACCTTTCTCAAATTTTTACACTTTTTAGGTTTTTTTTTGCCATATAGACACCTTACTGCAGTCTCTCGACAAGTTTCATTGAGTTTGAACAAGATTTGTCCGCAGACTTTGATTCCAAGCTTATGTCTCAATTTTGTGATCCAAATTTCACCAAATTTGATTTGTGGAGTCTACTTGATATACTTGACCTTGTGATATACCCAAATATGCAAAAATGTTCAATCGCAATTATTTACTTCTTGATTTTTTTTGCAACTTTTTGCCAAAATGTTGATACAAACTGGTTAGGTAACTCAACTTAAGCTCCCTAGCCAAGTTTCACCAAGTTTGTATAATTACTGCTCAATTTGTCAACAGTTTTGTGTCCATAGATTGACTTTACAAATCTGGCCACAATTTTCACTTAAGAGATCCAAATCTTACCAAATTTGATATGAGTGCTCAATATAACATGATAAAATTGGTGGTACGCTTAGTTGGTCAAAAAAGTTAAAAAATACGATAAAAGTAAATAATCACTTCTGGTAAATTTTTATATCTTTTTGGTCAACAAAGCATATACACATGTTTAACACTTCAATATAAGCCTCTGAGTCAAGTTTCACTAAATTTGAGCAAGATGTACCAAGTCACACTCAAGTTCTCAACAATCAGTACAAATTTTAATTTTTCTCAAGGTTTTGGTATGTTTTGTGATCCAAATTCTATGAGCCTTTACAAAAGATTTTTGTAATCATGCATAGAGTCTTTGGTATCAACCTTGATCATTTTTTAGCTAAAAGTAAATAATCATGATTATTTACTTCTGACCTAAAATGAACAATTTTTGTAATTTTTTCAAGACTCAGTTTGTTTGTGACATGTTTTCCTCTGAGTCAAGTTTCACCAAATTTGAACAAGATTTATCAAGTCAAACTCAATTTCTTGACAATCAGTACATATTTCATTTGTCATCATGGTTTTGATATGTTTTGTGATTCAAACTCTATGAGCCTTCACAAAAGATGTTTGTAATCATGCATAGAGTCTCTGGTAGCAACCTTGATCATTTTTGAGCTAAAAATAAATAAACATGATTATTTACTTTTGACCTAAAATGAACATTTTTTGCACTTTTTTCAATACTCAGTCTTTTTGTGACATGTTTTTAGCCTCTGAGTCAAGTTTCACAAGATTTGAACAAGATTCATCAAGTTAAACTCAATTTCTCGACAATCAGTACGTATTTTGATTTTTGGCAAGTTCTTGGTCTGTTTTGTGATCCAAACTCTATGAGACTTCACGAAAGATGTTTGTAATCCCGCATAGAGTCTCTGGTATCAACCTTGGTTAGTTTTGAGCTAAAAGTAAATAATCGTAATTATTTACTTTTGGCCTAAAAATGAATACGTTTTGCAAATTTTTTACTCAAAAATCTTTGTATGACCTATTTTAAGCCTCTGAGTCAAGTCAAAACTTAATTTGGCCTAAAATCTCAAGAAAAAGTAAATAATCTAAGTTTTTGTAAAATCTTGAAAATTTACCTCAATTGCATCCTTAAGCTTACCCACTAGTTCATGCAACTTTTAGAGCAGTCTCCAGCTGAATTCAGTGGTTCCCAATCTTTTAGTGTTGTTTCAAGCCGTAGACCTAAATTCTGCAACTTCACATAAACAACTCACAATTGATTCTTTTGGAGTGAGCAATGCCTTGAGATTCCACCTTTGATTCTACTTACCCTACTTCTAGGTTCTACTACAACTGGGTGTTAGTAGCAAGCTAACACACACACCACGGATATCATTTTTCGGAGTTCTTATTGAAAAAACACTTACTATTTTGATAAATTGAAAACATTGTAACTCCTATTTTTTTTGGATAAACCTTGTAATTGATGAGCCGGGGCTACAAACTTCCAGATTGTATCAACCTGTTATTACCCATCTTTGGTAGAACTCCCAGATTATTAGTCCACCAAAAACCTTGGCTAAGGTATAAAAGCCAAAATTTGTAAGCTATTATTAAGTTTTGGATAATGAAATACACAGCGTGAGATAACGGCGCTCACTCCTCTCCTTCTTGCACTTCCTACTCCCTCTCCGGTTGTCACATTGCAGCCGATTTGTTACATTGCAACCGCAGGTCAGAGCTTTATGCATTGACATAAACACATCACAGTATTTTGTAGATTTTGGCATCGCCGACCCGCGGCCTAATTTCATCATAAATAAGAATTTACACTTTCAAATAAAAAACTAAGCATAGACAGGGAATTGGGGCATCATTGCTAAGTATTTAGATGCATTCTGGGTCGAAAATGACTAGGTCAAAACTCCACTGCTATTAATAATCGCGATTTTGAAACTTGACCTAAAGTGGGGTTTGAAATCATAAACATGTGTGCTTAGGCTCTATAAACATGTCCTAGAAGTTCCGTTATGTTTGGATGTCATTTGATGCTGTAACGGATGTGATTTGTTTGTCGATGTGAGCGATTGGCTTTTGGTGATTTTAGTCACTTGAGTGTAGCTTGAGTTAGATGTGAGTTGTTAGTTGTTTTTCAAGAGATTGACAACCTCTTGTAGCCTCTATACTAGTCGAGTCAGCTTCATCTCATGGATTGACAATTTAATTGTGATTCTCGCTAATAGTGCAATAAGATAGGATGGTGAGGTTAGACATGCGTCCCACACTTGGCGCCGCTGCCTGGGATCGAAGAGACCTAAACTAGGAAAAAACACGAGCGTCTTATGAAGTTATCCTTTAACTTCCTCTAGGATTGCCTAGACTTCAAAACTTTCTTTTGAAAACCGCATAGCCTAAGATTGTCGTCTCTTGTTGTGTAGAGGTAGCTTCGAAGTAACCGTACTTGTTGCTGAGTTTTAGGATTGTAGGATTAGATAAGGATTTTGTGGATGATTGATAGACGAGACGAGTCTTAGGATCAATGCTCAAGAAACCATAAAAAACAAGAAAATGAGTGTTTGTGGACACTTTCCACAACCCCGTTGCATGAGAATCTAGGAGTAGGGTAAGTAGGATCCGAGGTGTATTTCAGAACATTGCTCTCTCTGAAAGAATCATTGTGAGTTGTTTTTGGAAGTTACAAAATTTCACGTCTACGTCTAGAAATAGCACAAAAAGACTCCAAACCACTCAATCCGACTGGAGAGTAAGCTTAAAAGTTGTCCGAACCAGTTGGTAAGCTCAAGAACACTTTGAGGTAAAAATTTCAAGAGTTGGTCAAAACTCAGATTATCTACTTTTTCTCGATATTTTAGGCCAAAGTAAGTTTTGACTTGATTCATAGGCTTAAAATAGATCATAAAGAGACTGTCCTTGAAAAAACGCAAAAATTGGTTCATTCCAAGCTTGAGTTAATAATCATGATTATTAACTTTCGGCTCAGATTTGACCAAGGCTCATACCATTGACTCATTGCATGTGTACAAACAACTTTTGTAAAGGCACAAAAGATTTGGATCACCAAACTGACAAAAAACTGGGTAAAAACTAAAGTTTCTACTGACTTTTTGAATTTTGAGTGTAAATTGGGAAAACATTTGTCCAAATTTATTACAATTTGATTCATAGGCTTATATTGATGTGATAAACACATGTACATGCTCAATTGAAAAAAAAATACAAAAAGTTGCTAGTAGTAAATAATCGCGATTATTTACCTCTGCCCCACTTTTCAACTTTCTTGACCAATTTGGCATACCACTAGCTTTACCATGTTGTAACAAGCCCACAAACCAAATTTGGTAAGATTTGGATCATTGGATTGACAATTGTGACCAAATTTGCAAAGTTAGTCTGCGGAAAAAAAATTGATGACCATTTGACCAAAACGTGTCCAAACTTGGCTAGAGACCTTAACCTAAGGTGCTTAACAGATCTGCGTCAAAGTTGGGATAAAAATTTGTAAAAATATAGCTGGAGTAAATAATCGTGATTATTTACATCTGCTTCGAAAAGTGAAAATTTTGCATGTTTTAGCATACCATAAGGTCAAGGATATCAAGTAGACCACCCAAATCAATTATGGTGAAATTTGGATCACAAACGTAAGACTTAAGCCAGATTCTTGAAATCAGAGTCCGCGGATACGAAAGAATTGATAAACTTGAACAGATTTTGTCCAAACTCGTTGAAATTTGTCCAGGGACTTTAACAGGTTGTATACTTGCCAAACCAAGCCAAAAAGTGCAAAAAACTAGCAAAAGTAAATAATCACGATTATTTACTATTGCTACCCAAGGACACCAATTTTGACTTTAGAACTTGTACAGTGTTATACCAGCATAATACAAAGCCACCGGGCAATTTTGGGTTCAACCAGATCCAAATTGGTACATGTTCATTCAGTTTCCAAGTTGCAGATTAATCCTTTGATTTTTGCCAAAGACGAATTTGAAAGTCAATTGCTGACTCCCATAGCTAGATTTGAAGCGATACACATAGACCAATCACGACAGTTAGCAAAACCTCTACTGTCTTTATAGAAGAATAGCTAACTTGATCAAATTTGTACAGGAATCAAGTTGCAGAAAAGGAATCGGTAGCTTGCAGAACGTTGCAATCGAGTCAAGTGGAAATTGACAACAAGTCAATCCAAAGGTAAGTACTCTTCACAAGTCTTTATGAACCTTAGATCTAGTCATGTACTAGGAAACCAAGGCATATTTGGAGAAACCTTCTGTAGAGTATCCAGCGAAGAAAGCATACATCAAGGCAGTTCCTTGCACACTATTCCGGAAGAAGTCTCAGACACTTTTTCAGATTCAATATATGAAATATCTTCTTATTCTACTCACTCAAAAATTGAAACGACAATGCGCTATAAGCATATACTCTCATTTTATAAGACTAATCGTCATGGAGATCAGGTTTACCTGGATCCTAACAAAGAGTACGCTATTCGCATTGATGACCATGGTATTGAGTTCGAAGAAGAAATCAGGGCAAAAAAACAAGGAAAAATGTAAATAGATCAAAATGGAACTCAATATTTACAAGTTGAAAACTCTGACGTGATAGAAAAATGGGGGTTAGAAGTAAACATCATAATCCCAGATATGTCAATGTAAGAAGGATCACCAACCTTAGAGTTCAAGGGATACGATGAACTAGATTTGAAGCCTTTGAAACGGCTTAGTACGGATAATCCTAGGATCGAAGTCTACTGTTGGGAGGATAGAAATGTAAAATATCTTTTGTGGACTTCACATGCCAAATCAGGACAACTGACAACCATGAATATCATCTATATCTTCAAGATCAAGGATAAGGAATCAACACACTTACCTACCTACCTGTTAGGGATTGTTATAACAACAACTTTGTTATGATGATTCCTGAGGAGGTAGAACAAACCAAATACCAAGGGTATTCCATACAGGATTGAATATTGGGCCAAGGATCAGAAACCATTCCAAGAGACGAACACCGTGAGAGATCTTTTGAGAGTAATGTTAAGAAACTAGAAACCACCTCATCACGAAGAAAACCGAGTGACACTAAGGCCAGTCTAGGGCTACATGAGTCACTATTTCCAATAGACTGGTTTGAAGGATTTGGAACAGGACCAACTGGCAAGAGACCTGGAGTTGAACCAAACAGACGAGTGAGACCAGCTAATTTTTAGAAATGGGTCGGAAAATACAGTGGATCAAGGGATCCATATGACCACTTAGCCAGCTTAAGCAAGTGCTAAGAGCCGAGCGGATATTTGATTTCCATACTCAATTTGAGGGGTTTGGAATGACATTAGAAGGAAAATCATTGACATGGTTCCAAATCATTCCATCAAGGTCAATCATGGACTTGAAAACATTAGCTCAAGGATTTGTAGCTGCTTGTTCCAAAACGGGGATCAAACATAATACGGTAGCTCAAATCTATAGCTTTAAATAGAAACATGGTGAGTCTGTTAGGGATTGTGAAACTTGAATAAATTAATACATTGCGAGATGCCAAGAGCTAGAGATATCTGCAGAAGAATGACTGGTATCTTTGTTTCTAGAGGGAGTGCTAAACAAAGAACTTCATGCTATGTATGTCAGATGCGATTGACTTAGGAGACAATTGTGATATTTTCAACGAAGAAGATATCCCTAAGGATAACCAAAGTGAGAAAACAACATCCACTAAACCAGCACAAGTGGGAACGGCTGCTGCAGCACCGCTTTCAGTCATAGAAGATATGCTCAAAAGCATGAAAGACATGATGAACAACATGCAAAAAGCACCTATGAGGGGACCAAGACAAGGGATACCTCAACAGGGACAACCAATTAGGCCACAAAAATGGTGTGCAATCGAGGTTAAATGGACCAGCCATGAGATCCATGATTGCTACTTTCAACCAAAGTATGATGGGAATGTTTAGTACGTGCCTATGAGGCCACACGGACAACCCATGTACAAATATCAGCCTAATATAGCCCAAGCTCAAAGACCATCAATGGATATGAAAAGACCTCAACCTGTGTTAGATCAACAACGTCTGTATCCAAGATGTTTGCGGGTCGCCACGACGGACATCCATAGCATAGCCTTCAGGCATCAACATAAATATCAATACCAGAGAAGCAACTCGGATGAGACATGGAAACTCACTAGGGTGTCAATCCTAATGAAGTGAGCTCGAAGAGATGCAACTCCTAACTCTAACAGAAAATCAAATGCACTAAAGCCAAGTAATCTGCCTATGTCCTTCTACAAAGCTCTACAGTCATCATGCCTGTTTACCATGCAAATCATATCAAACTCGCACGAAACTTGAAGGGAAGCTACAGAGGACTATCAGGAGCATATCCTATCAGTGTCACAACATTCTGGATGGGTACACGGATCGCAATCGTTCATCCCAAAGTACGTAAAAATAGTAAACGGATGATCCTAAAGGATCGTTTTTGGGTCCCTAAAGCCTCTCCTAGGGTCAAAACAGCATAAAATACACATATAAACACTCAAAACACCGATGGAAGGCCACAACGGTTGCGTTTGATACCTACACCAAATCTTGAATGCTTACACTTGAATGAAAGAGCAGAGTAAGAAGAACACAATGCAAGAAACAAAACTTAATTTGGATTACCATAGCCACAATAACGATGATTACAAGTTGGAGCCAAGAGGTCTCTCCCTGTGCGTACAACAATAGTCACTTATCTTCAAAAAATAATCTCCCTTTCCCACTAACCTCAGTGTATTATATACCTAGGGCTTTCTAAAGTGGCCGGCAGCCAACTTCTCATGGACCTTTACGTACATCATTGGAAAAATCACATCTTTGACTTAGACTTGACATAGACGATTGTCATTAGGCTTTTACAGGGTTTGATGTATTAAATATCGGAAAAATAATGTGACCACATCAAAACTTTGGCCGGCTGACCCAACGGGCGCCTTGGCTAGGTGGGCACTTGTATGTTGTTATCACCTCCAAACACTCCCCCCTTCCTAGCTCGTGTCGTCCCTTGACACGACCATTTGTAGTCTGGTCTTCTTGTTGATGAGACTCCCCGCTTCCTTGATTGAGTTATATCTGGCATGTTTTGCTTGTTCAAATGGGGTGCCCATTTGCCTTTGATTGATGAACATGTGTTCTTTGTGATTTGGATGTTGTGGACGAGGAATTTGTGCATGTTGTTGCACATCCTGCTTTACCTTTCCATTTGTGCAGTTGGTCGATGATACCTGCTTCTTTGGATACTTTGCCTCTTGGTGCAGTTGACTTTTTATTGGAGCTCGTATCTCAAAATGTTTGAGACTTTGACATGTGTGCACTCGCATCTCCAATTTGATTTTCTTTGTCACTTTGTCAATAGAGCTTTGTTGGTATCTTTGAAGATAAGAGCTGCTCTTTCGAAGCGTAGTTGAGAAGAATGTGGCCCCACTTTATCTCTTTCAAGATCGTGTAACAAATTCTTTATTGGTTTCATTTGATGGAAGGAATATATACAATAGAATAGTGATGGGTGTTTCTAAATTAGGGTCTAGAACCTGAATGACCAAAGGGAAAAACCCAGTGGGAAAAAATGCCTTTGGTATACGCTCTTATTGGGGTTGAACAGTTGGAAGTTGAGTACTTGTTCATACAAGGTGAGTGCTTGGGAGAAATAAAGTAAGAGTGCGTAATGCAAGCGCAAATTATGGGACACTCTATATGCACACAAGAGTTCTTTCAAGAAAATCATGCGGTGTGAAAAATGAGTTTTTGGGTGCTTCAAGGAACAAATGTAGCACATGTGATATCCAAGGACATATCAATAGCTTCCACATTTCCAAGAAGGGTTTTTGATGTTGAAGCTTCTCCACTCATTACTCACTATGCATAGTGCGTGAGTGTCTTTTGGACTCTCTTATTCACTTTACCAAACTTAAAATACATAGACTTGGACTCTTATGCTCACCTATACCAGCATGAGCGACACAACATAAATATGTTCAACTCCTCCACCTTGAGCAGTACCTAGAATAGCTAAGACTCTTAGACCACAGAGAATATTACTTGAAGCTTTGGGACTAATGCCTTGCTCATTTAGTGGCTCAGCTGCCCGACTATTGACTTTTATGCCATGTATTTTTAATGGCGACTTGGACTTACCTGTTCATGGCCTGAACCCAATGCCATAAGTTCTTGAGATTAAGGCCTCTATCATTGCTTTGGGCTTTGTATGCCACCATCTTTTCAAGTAAGTTGGCATACTTTGACTCCTCTAGATTCTTTTGTTGCATGTGATGTTCCGTAAGGAGGCCGCATTGGTGTACCTTTACTTTTTCTTCTTTGTGAGGAGCCTGAGTTTTCAACAGTGGTTTTGGGACCCATTTTGTTCTTGTTTCATGAGTTGATCCCTTGACTTGATGGAAACTAGTCTTTTGTATCCATACTTGGCTATTACCATTGTAAAAGCCTTGCTTTTGTAGTAGAAGACGAGGGATCCATTTGAGGTTGTTTCTCCCTTGGTTGTGCTTAGTCTCCATTGGCTCTTTGTTGTTGTTGATTTTTTTTGTGTGGGGTCCTTTGCTACTTGGTTGGTCTTAGTGGCTCTAGGTTGAGCAACTACTTTGGGTAACCATATTTGGGTGTTACCTTCATAGAATCCTTGTGCTTCAAGTAGCTTGACGGGAACCATTCTATTCTTTGTCTTCATTTGGCCTTGTTGGGTAGCTTGAAAAATCTCTGACTTTGGTACCCATATTTGTTGTATTGTTTGCTTCTTTGAAGCTCTTTTCTTTTGCTTCTGCTTTCTCCTAGTTGAGTTGGTTGTCTTGCGTTGAATGCTCGGCTTGTTCTTTGTGGGGTTTCTTTGTAAGGGTGAGAAGTTCCATGCCGTTACCTTGGGCTTTTTGGCCCAAACATCATTTGAGTCCACCCACCGTGTCGCATTTTATTGTTGAGATTGTTCTTGAGAGTGTATCCAAATTGGATCTTTGACTTTAATGCGTTCCTTGGATACCAACACCTGCTTGACATTTCTTTGCTTCTTTGGGAGACTTTGCTGCGATGGAGATTTAGGTTCCAAAACCTTTTGTTTAGGGATCCATTGCATTGTTGAAGCTTTCGTTCTTGACGTAGAGGCTTTGCTTGAGCTTTGATGTGGGCTTGTCGAAGGTAAAACTGACTTGCGAGGATGATCTTCTTCAATGTTTAGTTTGGCCTTAGCTTTTTCTGCTGCAAATGGTTGTGTTTTTTTTGTTGATCTCTCTTGGACCGTCTTTGTTGTTGTTTTTGATGTTTTTTGTTGTTGCACGAAGAAGATATTCTTCCAACTCTTTGTTAGGACTAGACTTTCTTTGATGTGATGTGAGTCAACTATGTTGAAGTTGTCTTTGAACTCCCCATGACTCAACTTGAGTATTGCCTCCACTATGCCAAAACTTGGGATTGGTGTTTTGGTACTGGTGTATACTCTTTCCTCCACTTCTTTAATTGTTGGTTTTTCCATCATTATCCAAGTGCCATATGAAATTATATTCTTAGTAGCATAAGGATCAATTGCGGCTGAACATGTAACCTTGAGCCCTGTTTGTCCGCATAAATTGAATTTGATCAATGTGGGATATTTTTCATCTTTGGCTTCTTCCTCATTCTTCCTTTGTTCGTGAGTTTGTAGAACATAGGTTGATGCGGAGATTTCCACATCTGATTCTTCCTGTACTTTCAACTCTGCATCATTTGAAGTTAGTTTCTTTGGAGTAGATGTTGTTGGCTCTTCAAGTATGTCAATGATGACATCTCCACATGGTTGTATTGCTCTCCTAGTTTGTGTTTGTGCAGCATCCTCCATGACATATCTATTTGTCCCTCTATTTTCATTCTCACAAATCTCATTAGGATTTCTTAGCACTTTCAACATAAAACATGAAACTAGGTCGTAGCCTTCTTCATTACAAAACTTGGTTGGAGTTAGCTTATTTACACACACATCCAAGGTTGCCAATATTTGAGTCCATCCAAATGGCTCAAATAATTGCTCTGGAAAGGGTTCCGGTATGTAAGCTTCATCGTCCATTGATCTTTCTAAGATACAATCCTCCTTCACTGAGCTTCCACACTTCGAAGCACCACACATCCAAAGTTCTTGTTTGGTTTGTAGCCACGCAGGTATCTCTTTCCCATTGACTATAGTAGAGTCAATTTCTTCTAAAGGAGTTCTATTCACATCTCTATAGCTATGGTCTTTTATGCTTATTTTTGTGGTGATCTTTTCATGTCTCAAGTAGATATAGTCATAGCCCCAATCTTGAACCATCTTAAGTTGACGCATGAAAGGTCTTCCTAAAATGATATCAAATTTTTTCCCTTTTCCAAAATCTAATATTGCAAATGTATGTTCATATTGAATTCCACAAGAAGTCACAATAATTTGCTCTAGGATACCCAGAGGTTTTTCCGTGTATCCATCTGCAAGTTGCAGCTTCATTCTAGTTTTCCTAAGCGCTGGTCTACCCCATTTTTCCCAAATGTCTTTTGCGGATATGGCTACTCCAGTCCCACTATCAAGTATAGCCAATGTTTTAACTCCTTTGTATCCCACAGGTAAGGTGGTGTTTCCTTCTTCTCCTTCGCAATATTCCCCCACCTTGTTTATTGGCACAGGTTTAGCGTTTGCACTTTCTTGTTGAGTTTTGTTTGATTGCTCATTTGAGGGTAGATCTTGAAGAGGTATCTTTAATCCCATCTTCCCCAAATTGTTGCCTACTTCATCCCATACATGTGATCTAATCTTAAGCAGTTCAGATAGAGTAATGGTGCATTGTATTGGAGATGACATCAACTCTTGCATACTCTTTGTATCTATCATCTTGGATATGGCTTTCCTCTGAGATGGCACCACTCTAGTCTCTAAGTCTGCCTCATGTTCTCCTGTGTATGAGGGTAAGGTATTCAAGGACTCTGGTTTGCTTTCAATTGAAACTTCTGTCTCTTCATCTCCATTTCGAGATTGAATGTCTCCCTGATAGACTTTATGCCCTGTATTGACCTCAGTTATGGGTGTAGATTGGAAAGTCGCACTTCCATATTTTGCACTTCTAATTGCTTCCCACAATTCATTTGGCCATGGCTCATCTATCTCTGGGATAGATGCCATAAGTTGTGATCTTGAACTTACATCATTAGTGGTGTTGGCCACTACTTGATCATTAGTTGAATTGCTAGGTTGTTGGTTTCTTGTGTTGCAGTCTTTGCTTGCACATCCTTTTGTGATTCTAGCTCAATGTTTCTTTGAGTTAATGTTTCACCATTCTTTGCCTTAGGCATTTCAAATCCAACACTTTTTGGTTTTGTTTCTGGAGGTGGAATTGGTGCTTCATGCTCCATCATTGCCTGTGCAATTTTTACCAATTCCTTACACATTTTCAACCTCTCAGTCTCTACCTCAGCATGAGGATATTTCATCCCTCGTTGCTCTAGGGTTTGGTTGGGTTTCAATCTAGCCTCATATGCTTCCAGTGCAACATCTAATGGCTCTAGGACTTTGTCTACCAACACAAATCCTCCGGAAGACGCCTTCCTTGGTTTCTTATCGCTCACCACCGTTTTGTTTTCCCGTTCTTGTTTTAACTGCTCCTTTGTCTCTTGTAATTCTGTTTGTAGTGCGGTTTGATTTGTAATTGTTTTTGCTTTAATTCTGTCTCTTTTGGCTTTCCAGGATTTTCTCCCAGTCCTCACTGACACACTAGTTGTTTCCCCTTATTTGGGTTGTTGATCTTTCTCCTCATTAGCTTGGTCCTCAGCATTTTCTTTTTCTTGGGCTCTAGTCACTACCTTCAAAGGAATTTTGGGTTCTGCCTCTGATCCACTTGGAGAAGGTAACACTCCCACAACATTCATTCTTATTTTCCCCTATTTGTTTGGGTGTTTTGGACAATTTGGAACAACGTGTGTAATGGCGCACTCCAAACAATATCCAATTATCTCTACACAAGAACAATTCTTGGCCCAATGATTACCTCCACACTTGTAGCATGGTCCATCTTGTTGAGTCACTGGTGGCACAATTGATGGTTGTTCTTGCTTAGCTAGAATGGTCTCTGGTCTACGCTCTTGATTGGCTATGAACATCAGAGTGTCCTCATTCAATGAATATAGTTTTCTCATAGGTTCTTGCCCTAGCCTAGGTTGTGATACCTCAGCTCTTTGTAAAGCCCTTGATACAACCCTATTTTGAAATAATGGATGATTTGGTAATGGAATTTGTTTGTCTATTTGATGTCCAAATAGTATCTCCCTCGTGTAGGTTTGATTATAGTAGCACTCACTCATCTCATGATTGGTCCATTTTTGCTCAATGGCACACCATTTTGTTCGTTGTGCTACTTGCATTCTAGCTCATCTAGGTTGTTCATTAATTGAGACATAACCACTTGCCTTGTGTTGGTTTCCCTAGATGCTAAAGGAGCATTATCCATAGTGATCTTTGTATCACCAATTTCCTCTCCATAGGCTTTACAATTGTCAACTAGGTATAACGCTTCTCTCGTGACTTGTTCAAAGGAAGTACATCCTTTTAAGTGCAAATATTTCTTGAGAGTTTCATTTTTCAAACCCTCTATGAAGAGAATTGATAATCTTTCATCCTGTGGTAACTCGCGTTCCGGACATCTCTCTATATATTGTTTGAAGAGTAGCGATGCTTCCTTCACTCTCTCATCTTCTTTTTGCTTGAATGCATAGTTTTGGGACACTGTGTTATGCTTGATTCCCCTCTTAGAGAACTCCACAACAAATTCTTGCAAGAGCTGTTCAATGTTTGAGAAGGCATTTTTGTCCAACGGTTGGAACCAATTCAATGTTATCCCTTCCAAGGTTAAGCCAAATCCCTCATACTGTGTATGAAAATAAAATACTTGTTCGGCTCTTAGCACTTGTTTGAACAAGGATGCATGTACGTATGGATCCCTTAATCCATCATACTTCTTCTTGACACATTTGGCCAATTGATATGGTCTCATTGGTTCTGGTTCAACCATGTATCTTAGCGTGTTGGTTTCTCTCACAAAACATCCCTCGTTCCTTCTTCTCGTCTTGGAGCAAATCCCGGTGGAATCCCCTTTGAGACATGTTTTGGAAATGTTGATGGATTTGTAAGTCTAATTGGTGGTCTCTTGGTTCCACTCAATGAGGTAGGAGCTACAGTCCCGTGAATAGCTATTTTGGATGTTTGAGGTCCATTTGATCCCACAATTTCAATGTTAGCTTCTTGCAAATCAGTCTCAAAAAACCCTGGTACGCTTACACTCGGTTGAAAGTAGTAAGCACAGATTGGGGTACCCATGTATGTATATCTTTCTAGCTCAATTGGGATGATAAGTTTGTACTCTCGTCCATACTTATCTACCATTAGAACTTGCACTCCCTGGTCATCTGTGTATGTGAAGGCATAGAGGTTCGTGTAGTCTGTCAACTCTTCAATGATGGAATTTAAACATCTATAGAAGTTGTTTTGATCCCCAATAGGTAACCTATAAAGGCCATCATAAGTGTAATCCGTTAGAACTCTCGTGGCTTCATTGGTTTTGATGAACCTCACATTGGGTTTGTTGATTAGAGGATGCTTCTCCTCTAATTCTCCAACAATTTCCACTTTTGCTCTTCCAAACTCTCGCATTTTAGTTGATTGGTTTGGATTTCAGTGAGCTACATGATCACTTGACAAATATCCATGAGCCATGCCTTGAGGTTTGTCTTGATATGATTGATAAGCCTCATGGTCTTATCTCAACCCTGTTGTTACAGGTGTTGCGGTATTTCTGGCTGTTTCTGTAGGTGGAATAGCTCTGAGTTGAGTGGGAAATCCTAATGATGGATGAGTTGTCATGTTTAATCCTCACTCAATACTCTCAAGATGGTACTTGATAAGAACACCTTGGCTTAGTGCACACAATCCCTTTTTGCCCCTGGTCAAGTCTCTAAAAAGTCAGGATTTGGTGCCCCACTGACCTTTGGATATTGGTTTTGGGTACCCTAAAAGTTTGTAAATGGGAATCCTAGAAAATTTCACTCTCAGAATTCCTTATCTCACAAGCTTTCTTCCTAGCTATAGAAGACTCAGTTTGGAGTTGTGTGTCAAAAGTTAGAGCAGTTTTGGTAAACTACACTTGAAACAGCACTCAAAATAGTTTCAGGATGAAGACACAAAGAGATTTTGTGCTTGAATCTTGGCTTCCAGAGGGTATTTTTCACTCAAAATTGAGATTTGGGATTTACTCAAGTAGATCTACAAACTTATGAAGTCAAATACCCTCACTATGTAGAGGTACACCGATCGCGATCGTTGATCCCATGTCACAGATTTGGAAGATTTTGTCACAGTAGCTAGCCCTTGATGTCTTGATACCAAGTATCTTTGTATTTTTGAATTTGGAGATGTTTTGACCAATGAAAACCCAAATCCCAGGTGGTTTTGCAGTTATTGGCATGATTGTGTAGCTGGGACTTTTGACCACTTTCGTTTTCTTTTTTGACCTTGCTCCTTTTAGAAAATATGTTGCACTAGATGTCAGCTACCTACCACCAAGTCTCAACTCAAAATTTCACTGGGGTACACCAATTGCGATTGTAGTTCTAGCTCTTTTCCAAGTGAAACCCATGGATATGGTACACAATGATGTGTACAGTCTACTCCTCAAATATTTTTGAATTTGGACAAGAAAAAGTCAATTTTTTACCACATCTTGGTCTGTTGTAGTGTTTTTCTGACTGTCTGCTGTTTTTGGCTATTTTGGTGACTTTTTTTTGAATTTTGACATCTCCTCGTATCTTATTTAACCTAGGTGTATGTGTGGGTCAAATCTGGGTCAGATCTGGGACTGAGGTACACCGATCGTGATCATAGTTTGGAGCCCAAATTGGATGAAACTTCACCAGCTTGCTCACTAGGCTACTTTAAGTCCACCTGCTTGAGACTTTTGTATTTGGACTCAAAAAAGTCAAGAATTTACAGTTTCTTGGTCTGAAGTGCCTGATTTTCCAATTTTATCAGGTTTGATTGATTTTGATGTTTGAATTGGGATTTGAGAGATACCTAGGCTTGTCCTATGCACAGGCTATCCCTCTGCATGGTTTCTTCCCAGTTTTGATGTGTTTTGCTCTACTGAAAGTCAATTTCTATGCCAACTTAGTAGTTTTTGACTTGGATCTGTATTTAGTGGTTTTGACCAGTTTTTTGTGATTTTTGACCCTAGGTCCTTTAGACTTTTATGTTTGTATACCCTTGAAGAGTCTACTCATCAAATCTCATAAAAATCTGAGGTGTAGGTACACCGATCGCGATCGTAGTTCTGAGCCCAAATTGGCATGCTTGTAGACACTGATGTTTTAAGACTATCCCCCAAGTCTGCATTTTGATCACCAAAAGTCAAGATTTTATAGTTTCTGGGTCTGTCAGGCTAGTTTTATCCAAGTGGCCTGATTTTCTTGATTTTTGATGTTTTAGGGTGTGGTTGCTTTAGACCAACTTGTTTAGAATCTTATCAGGAAGGCACATGTCAAATCTTGTACAATTCTGACACTGAGGTGCACCGATCGCGATCGTAGTACCAGAGCCAAATCTAATGAAATTTTACAGGCTCTCTCTGACAAGTATTTCCCAGTGTTTGGTGCTACCACTTTGTGATTTGAATCAATTTCATCTCTGTTTGGTCAGATTTTCTAATTTTAGAGTCTTATGGCCCTTTTGCCAAAGTTATGGTTTTCTGGTATTTTTGACTCTATCTTTTGTCCCAAATCTGACTGGAATGTGATTTACTTATCCTACTCCTAAGTACAGAAATGAAAGAACATAAGAAAATGAATAAAAAAAAACAAACAGGATAAAATATGGATGATGGATCAGTACTCAATCAATACAAAGAAATTTGAAGAGAAAAAATGCTTAAATCAACCTCACTCACAACTCCCTATACCTCTCAAGAAGAGATCTAGCCAGTCCACCGACCCTAGACTCCACTAAGCACTAAACCGCTATCTAGATGCTTCACTGAAATGTAAATGGAAAGCAAATTATCTTTTGGAACAATAAGAAAACTCTCAATACGCACTCAGTCACTCATCACCTAAGATTCATTCCTCGACAGCGGCGCCAATGTTTGCGGGTCACCGCGACGGACGTCCATAGCATAGCCTTCAGGCATCAACATAAATATCAATACCAGGGAAGCGACTCGGATGAGGCATGGAAACTCACTAGGGTGTCAATCCTAATGAAGTGAACTCGAAGAGATGCAACTACTAACTCTACCAACAAATCAAACGCACCGAAGCCAAGTAATCTGCTTATGTCCTTCTACACAGCTCTATAGTCATCACGCATGTTTACCATGCAAATCATATAGGAGTCGCACAAAACTTGAAGGGAAGCTATAGGAGACTATTAGGAGCATATCCTATCATTGTCATAGCATTTTGGATGGGTACATGGATCACGACCGTTCCTCTCAAAGTACGCAAAAACAGTAAATGGATGATCCTAAAGGGTCATTTTTGGATCCCTAAAGTCTCTTCTAGGGTCAAAACAACATAAAATATGCATATAAACACTCGAAACAACGATTTAAGACCACAATGGTTGCGTTTGATACCTACACTGAATCTTGAATGCTTGCACTTGAATGAAAGAGAAGAGTAAGAAGAACACAATGCAATAAACAAAACTGAATTTGGATTACCGTAGCCACAATAGCGATGATTACAAGTTAGATCCAAGAGGTCGCTCCCTGAGCGTACAGCAATAGTCACTTATCTTCAAATAATAATCTCCCTTTCCCACTAACCTTAGTGTATTATATACCTAGGGCTTTCTAAAGTGGCCGACGGTGGCCAACTTCTCATGGACCTTTACATACATCATTGGAAAAATTACATTTTTGACTTAGACTTGACATAGATGATTTTCATTAGGATTTTACAGGGTTTGATGTATTAAACATTGGAAAAATAATGTGACCACATCAAAACTTTGGCCGGCTGACCCAACGGGCGCCTTGGCTAGGTGGGCACTTGTATGTTGTTATCACCTCCAAACAAAAGACATAATGCAGTGCCTGTAAAGTACATGCATTCTAAGGAGTCGTAGATGAACAAGCACTAGTGCCTGTTACACCTTATGCTAAGCCTAGTCCATCTACAGTTATGGTAGAGGGAGATTGGTATGATTCACATCCACCGCCAATGGAGGAACCTGTGACTTATGCTCCACCAGAGCTTGCACCAATGTATTATGTAGCTAATCAAGGTGTCAGATGGTAAGACCCATGATTAAGCCAAGAATGGGAAACTGTCACAATTGTGGTGCAGATGATCATTGGATAAATGAATGCCCAGAGCCTGACAAAAACCTCAAGCCTGTTGAAGCTTATTGCATACAATGTTGCAAAAAGGGAGGATACTTTCCAAAAGATTGTCCTAAAAGTCCTTTAAACAAGGGTAGAACAGTAGTATATATAGTCCAAGTGATACATAGTTGCTCTTCTAAGAGTGAACTGATTGTTCCAATCAAGGTAATCACTAGAGCTCAGGCTAAGAAAAAGAAACACAACTCCTTTGATGATTCGGAGACTGCCTCTCAAAAGACCAAAAGAAGTAGAAACAAAAGGTATGAATTAAGAAGACAGAAACAACAAGCTGAAATGGAGGAGAAAGCAAAACGGCTATTCCAGGAAAAGGTAAAAGAAACTGGAAGCGAAATCAAAGAAACAACCGTGAAATCTGGAGGATTTTTGGTTGATAAAAATTTTGAGCCTATTAATGCAGCCTTGGAAGCTTACCAAACACGACTTAAAGCAGGCCAAAACATGAAAAACAATTGGAAGTATTATCCTTCTCCATACATGGAAGTAGCTAAGCTTGAAGCTTATCAAAATTTGGTAAGAATCATGCAAGAAATGCTGGAAAAACAGAAACCCAATCTTGAAAGTATCGCAAAACCTAAGGAGCTTGTGTTAAGAGACACTAAATAAAAATACAAAGTGGTGGTAGAACCCCACCTGGAAACAAAAGAACCAGATCTTATAGTTCAAGACAACGAAGTTTCCTTAGACGGAATTCCATTCGTGGAGGAAGATTGGCCAGGACACTTATGGAAAAAATTTAGAGAGATCAATGATGGGAACCTCACTCTAAAGTCAGCTCCTATAGAGGAAGTTAGGTTAGACAACCTACCACCTGATATGGACATGGATGTACAATCCTTGTATGGGATTACGGATCTGAAGCTTCAGGAATGTCAAAACTATTGACCTTGAAAACATTACCCTCTTACTTGGGAGATAACGAAGATGAATCCATAGTGTGTAAGATCACTCAAGTAAAAAGAGCTGAGCAGACCCTAGAAGTAGACAACATTTATTCAATCATGTCTACGCCCATCAAATGAACTCTTAACTTGGGAGAACTGTTAAAACTAAGACCATATTTATGGAATGATCTATAGAAAACCCTAGAGAAGGTGGGTATAATGGGACTAACCGAAAGATATTTGGGAAAATTGAAACATGAAATGGATAACAAAGAGATTTGATTTGTTCCAATGAACAAAGTCTGAGAATATTACCAAGGGGAAGAAGGAAATACAACCCTTCTAGTGAAGTATAATGAAATTTAAACCATAATAGTGGATAGTGGAGCAGACATAGCCATAGCCATGAAAGCAGTATGGGAATCCTGGGGAGAACTAGCCATTAGAAAAACTCGAATGAAATTGCAATTGGCTGAAGGACACATTGAGAGACCAGGAGGGGTGCTTGAAAAAGTGATAGTCAATTCCTGTGGAATTGAATATCAACACACTTTTGCCATAGTATACTTTGGAAAAAAACTCAATTATGAAATCATATTGGGAAGACCTTTCCTGCGCGACAGGTACAACTTATCCAAGATTGGAGAAACAATTATCTGTACTTGAAGCAAGTGGGATCTATAACAAGGGTAAATTTAAAAGATCACACTTATAGAGATGTCTTGAGAATACCTATCCAAGAGGTTGATTCAGTCTCTTCTGCTGAAACCAAGCTTCCATCCTAGTTAAACAACGACACTCCTATTTGGATGTGTGGAGCTTTAGAAAATGGGAGTTTAAAATGAGAAGAATGTATTTTACAAATGGATTGCACAAATGAAGCCTATGTACTGAGGCGGTCCGGGGCGGGCAACAAGAAGAGTGGCCTCTAGACACCCTTCAAGGCTCCCGTGCTGCTCAATGGGGCTGGGGCACAACACAACTCAAACCAAAACAACAAACCCACAGCCAAATCCCAACTACACAAGGGGAACCACCTAGTTTAAGAGCGAACTAGGACGCAAAAGAGGAGAATCGTTAGAGCAACCCACAAACAAGCAAGGAATTTACACTAACCCTAACACCAATGGAATACTCTCACACACTAAAACACGAGAGAGAGAGAGAGAGAGAGAGAGAGAGAGAGAGAGAGAGAGATAGTGCTCGGGCTGCTTTGAAACGTATCCGCAATGATCAAGCAAACACAACTATATATTTAAGAAAGAGAGAGAAAGGGGGAGGGGGTGCTTGTTGCATTAATACCTTCTTACAAATCTGTCATGACAAATCAAAGTGAGATTAGTACTTGTTCAACATAGCTTGCGTAAATTTCACCACAACACATCACAAGAAAAGCCACCCCAATCACTGTCTTAAAGCCAGGGGAGTCCTCTCCACCCTGTCGCCCTCTTACAGTATGTGGGATTTATGGCTAGATTGATGACAACACCAGAGACAAGCTATCAAGAACTTAACAAAAAACACCAAGACACTTACGCATCATTGTTGTCCATTACTTCACGTTGGAAGGGAGACAAAGTATCCAAGCTTAGTCCAAATCCACCCTCCTTGATTCAGCAAATGTTGGGCTTACACTAGTAGGAGAAATGATAGATTTCCTACTCTCAATTGAATGATCACTCTCTCTCTTACAATGGCATAGATTTCCCTTGCTAATCCCCTATTACAACACATGCACATGCATAAGACAATGAGCTTCCACTCAAGAGCTCCTTCTAGAGAGGTTGAGCTTGGCTTCTCAAGCTATAGCATAGTGCTCTTGCTTATGGCTCCCCCTTTTGTGCTATCTACACCCTCCTTTTATAGCAATTTTGAAGGCTAGGGTTACTCCTCTAACCATGGTTGGGTTAGATTTTCAGCAATTTATCTAATTTCTTTTGCTTGGAATTATCAAGAAGTTGGTGAGGAAAGAGAGAGGAGAGAAATGGAGGTGATAGGACTTTTCATAGTGGGTTAGTGTTAGTAGAGTTAGTATTAATTTACAAATGGAATTGGATATTTACAATGGGAGTATCCATGTAGGATACAAATAAGGAAGAAAAACTCTTAAGAGGTAAGAAAAGGTGGATTTCTTACAAGGTTGATGCTCCAAGTGTCTTGAGTAGGGCCGATTTTGACGCTTGTTGACGGTCCACTAGCTTTGACGGTACATTTTTTCTCCACTCTTGACCTTCCTTGAGAGACAAGGTAATTGAAGCTGAGTAATCAACCACCATGATGCTGTCTTTTCAGAGAAGAGGCTGAATTTTGTGGTTTTTTTGATAGATATGGGTAATTTGGAGGAGGAAAAATGAGACTAAGTGGTCAATTTTGGAATGGAATTGTGTGTGGGAGGTATGAGTTCACCATGGGTTCTCTTATTCTTCAAGGTTGAGGAGAAGGTGAGTAGGGTGCAGAGAGGAGTGGTGAGAGAGGTCGGGATGATGAGTGGAGAAGTGTGTGTGAAAGAGGAAAATGATAAAGTGGAAGAGAGAGTGTGGCTGCATAGCATAGGAAAGCTGGGGTCCACTAAAAAAATCATAGCTCACAGCTCGTAGCTCAAAAAAAATGAAAAACTTTGAGGCAAAAGTTCAGCCCACGAGCTACAACTTTTGTTTGTATCACCTTTTCAAATTCGGAGAGCAAGTGAACTTTAAAAATTCAGCAAAACCAATCGTTTTTTTCCACTGCAAAGGTCCTTGTGGGGTCCTTCTTTGGATGATTCTTTTGAATACCTCCAAGAGTGAGCCCTCCATAGTGCATGTATGCATGCCACCTACCCTTGACCTTATTTGGTAGGTCTATAATTGAAGATATTGTTGAGATTATGATATAAGTGAATAGTACAACTAAGAAAATCAAATATTGAGGGGTCTAAAAAATATGTACATGTCAAATATAAATAATATAAGTGGAAAAAATATAAAGGGGTCAAAAGAAATCTCTCTCATTATGAGGCTACCATAAAAAGATAAATATTTTTGGTGTTCTAATTTTTTAGAAAAAAACAAAATAGATGTAGTAAGGGAAAAATCACAATAGTGAAAAAATATACACATAAATGAAACTAGTTTTTTTGGATTTTTGTTGGGATGGAGTTACACCAAAAATAAGAGAAGCTTACATGAAAATATTTCTATATGGAATAAAGAGTATGAAAAATGGTAAGAAAAATTGTGGTAATGGTGAGGCAATGTACAGAGCATAAATAACACACACCTAGGTAGAAATATTTAAATAAATATCAAAAAAATTATGAAAAAATCTTTTATTTAGGCCCTATATACAAAGAAATATTTACATACGCATGGGCCATAATATAATTATTTTTTACTTTTTTTAAAATTTTTTTGGCTCAACTAGCCTAATGACTAGCTAATTGAGGGTTTTTTAAGAAGATATGGGAAAAGTCCCGTGACTCACGCACGCCTATGTACAGTGAAATGGTAGGGATAGCCACAGTGTTTGGGTGATTTTGGTAGGGTGAGGTAACTCACTGTGGCAATTACAAAGAGCCAAAAAACGGCTATCATTAACCCTCCCCCTGGATGATGGTATATTCATGTACCATCATAGAGCATCTTTTCCAAAGAGAGTGCTTCAAAGTCCTTGACGAGATCTTTATTGTTTGGCCCCTCAGAATTTTGTCTAGAGTTACACTCATGCTTCATGTAACAATACTTACATGAGACAGCGGCCTTTGGACAGATCTTTGGTAGATCCTTTGGTAGAAGGCGACTCAAATAGGGCTTCAAGCGATACCCGTTTACCTTCCTGGAGTGCTCTTTACCATTCAAGTCCATAAGCTGATAGTAACTTGAATTGAAAGCCTTCTTGACTATGTATGGCCCCTGCCATCTTGTTTCAAATTTGGCATCAAAACGATTTTCGAGTCGATTGTCATACCTTAGCACAAGATCTCCTTCATTGATGCCTTTGTCCTTCAGTTTCTTGTCAAACTTCTCCTTTGTCTGTGTGGCTTTCCTCTTATAGCACTCGTATGATGCTTCTCTTTTCCACTCAAGCTCAGCTAAGGTAAGAAGTTGATCCATCCATGCTTCTTGATCATCTTGTGTTGATTTGCCATGAAGTCGCATTGCTGGAATGTTTAGTTCAATTGGCTGTAAAGCCTCTTGACCATAGACCAAGTGAAATGGTGTGAACTCCGTGGCTTCGCTATATGTGGTTCGATACGCCCACAAGGCACCATCCAAGAAGTCATCCCACAACTTTGTCTTGTTTTTCACCATCTTTCTAATGATGCCTGCAATGACACCATTAGCTTTTTCTACCAAACCATTTGATTGGGGATAGTAGGGTGTACTGTGACGATGTAGAATGTGAAGTTCTTCACAGACTTCTGTGAGCAATCCCTTTCTAAACCCTGGACCATTATCAGAAACAATCTCCAAAGGTGTGCCAAATCTACAACAAATGTGAGTGTAGACGAATTTGCTCACTGTCTTCTCATTTACCTTTGCCACACTTTGAGCTTCCACCCACCTAGTCATATAGTCTACAGTCACTAGAATGTAGAGTTTACCATTTTTTGTCCTAGGCAGAGGACCCATAGCATCAATGCCCCACTTTTCAAACGGTCCATTTGCAAGCACGATTTGCCTTGGACCATAAACCAATCTTCTATTCCCATTTACCTGACAATTGTGACAACTTTTACACCAATGTTGGACATCCACATGTAGACTTGCCAAACATACCCCGCAAGCAAAATCTTCTTCACAGTTAATTCTTGGGCAAAATGACCACCACATGCTTCTTCATGCAAACCTTTTAGAATGACTGGAATTTCCTTAATAGTTGGTACTCTTCTGCATACTTGATCCCTCCCTCTTTGATAGAGGGAGCCTTCTAGGAAGAGATATGCGCTTGCCTTCTTCATGAGTCTCCTCTTCTGAGCCTTCGTGAAGTCTTGTGGAAACTCGCCCTCCAAAATGTAGCTAATAATGGGAGTCAATGACTCCAATCCCTGGTATCTCGGTTGCTTGACAGTTGCTGCCACCATGATGACCTGCACTTCTTTCTCAACACATGTAACTACTTGCTGTGCAAGTAAATCGGCATCTTCATTCTGTTTCCTAGGAATATGATATAGTTTCACCTCCTCAAATTGATTAAATAGCCTACGGATGGTATGAACTTTGGCCCTTAGTCTTTCATTTTTGCATGCCCAGATACCTAAAATCTGCTTCACAATGAGAAGTGCATCCCCTTTTACCATGAGACGTTGTATACCATGGCCAATGCATATTTTTAAACCATGAAGTAGTGTGTCATATTCTGCTTCATTGTTGCTAGTTGAACCTGGTAGATTGACCTTCTCTTTCATGACCACCTCTCCACTTGGGTTGAGCAACACTAGCCCTCCCCCTGCTTTCCCTGTGGCTCGACGAAAAGCTCCATCAAAGAACAAGGTAAAAGCATTAGGAATACTTTTTGGTGGTGGCAATGGTAGGGTCTTTACTTGAGGCACCTTAATTTCCTTCTCATGTACCCTATAAGTGAGAATCCCTGCCAATTGTGCACGCACACTATCTTCTACCTTGAAAGAGTATTGGAACTCTTGCAACTCTATAATCCACTTTGAGATCCTAGTACTAAGATTCATTTGAGATGACACCCAAGGGAACAAATTTTCTGCGGTGAGGATTACAAAAGGTTTTGGAAGCAAGTAGGATCTAAACTTTCTCACCGCAAACATAAGAGAAAGCATCATGAGTTCTGCTTCTGTGTAGTCTCTCTCCAAAGCATTCATGACCCTACTAGCAAAGTAGATGGGTCGCATCCTTGTACTGTGGGGATCTTGTTGTAGCAACACGGCACCAATTGTTTCCCTTCCAACACTAGAGCTAACAAAGAATGTGTACTCCCAACAAGGAGGCATGAGTGTTGGTAGTTCTGACAAAATGACTTTAATGTTACAAAAATACTCTTCAAGCTCATCAGACCATGCAAATTCTACTTGTTGTGTCAACTTTTGCAAAGGATGAAGCAACTCCGAGGCTAAGTGAATGAAGCGTGACATATACTTCACTTTTTGAATGAATGATATGACCTCTTTGAGATTCTTGGGTGAGGGGAGCTCAATAAGAGCCTTTGCCTTTGAAGGATCCACCTCAATGCCTTTATAGGAAACCTTGTGACCGAGCAAGATCACTTCATCCTCACCTATGTGGCACTTGTCGGGGTTGAGTTGACCTCCCATGTCGTAGAGCTTTTTTAAACCTTCTTCTACCCTTTGTAGATGCAATGATTTTGAGCTATAAATGCAGAAATCATCAATGAACACCCTAATTGACTTTCCAAAGAATGCTTGAAACACCATGTTCATGAAATGTTGGAATGTTGCAGGAGCATTTGTCAGACCAAATGGCATGACTCTAAAAGCATAACAACCCCAAGGAGTGATAAAGGTTGTTTTCAATTGATCATCCAATGCGATACCTATTTGAAAGTAGCCTGAGTAGCCATCACACACAATGTACTTCTCATGACCAGCTACCTCATTTAGTATCTCATCCTGAAATGGGAGGGGAAAGTGATCTCTTTTTGTTGCCTCATTGAGTGGACGGTAATCCACACACACCCTCCACTTTCCGTTTTTCTTAGGAGTGACAACAACGGGAGAGACCCACTCTGAATTCTCCACTAGATAAATGAAACCTGCTGCTAGAAGCTTTCTTACCTCCTTGAGTAAAGCCTCCTCCTTGATGACTCCTAGCCTTCGTAGCTTCTGAGCCTTAGGTGTGGCCTCTTGCTTCAACTCAATTTTGTGTTGAACAGCATCTACTCCACGCACGTCGGTGTAGTCTTTAGCAAAAAGCTTAGGAAACTTCCTTAGCACACATTTGAACTCCTCTCTTTCATCCTTTGTAAGTGTTGTTGACATCATACCCTCCAGCATCCCTTCATCTTGAACACCTTCGTTCTCTTGAGGACCTACCTCCTCCAAGCCTTGACAAGAGGTCTCTTGGTTGCTTGGCTTAAACCTTACCCCCATGACTTCGATGGAAGACTCCTCTTCAGTAATGCTGCCGCTACTTTCTTCTTCTGAAGTGCTATCGGTCCAACCTTCTTCCGTCTCACTTTGAGATGATTCTTCATGGAGATCCTCTTGGCGTTGCTCCTTCATGTCAAAGACAACCTTCTTGTGATTGTCATTCCTGCAAATTAGCTTTCCACTCTCCCAATCCTGCAAAGCTCGCATTTTCATTAGCCATGGTCTTCCTAGGATAAATGGGTAACCATTTCCCTTGGTAGACATGACATAGAAATCCATTGCCTTCTTAATGCCAAAGGCCTCCACAAAAACATTTTTACAAATGCCTACGCACCTAGCCTTGCTATTGTTTGCCATTTTCACCTTGATTTCAGGTGTCTCATGGATGTGCATGCCTAGTCTTTGCATGAGCCCTTCTGTCATGATGCAAATTTGTGCACCCCCATCCACTAGACCTTTCCTAACCAATCTTCCTTTTATGTAACAATCTAGCACATGTGTAATATCCTCATTCATTTCAGCATGTGCAATTTTTACAACAGGAAAACTCTCTTTTACCTTTCTCCTAGTGCTATTTGCCTTTGTTAAATCCCTCCTAACTTGTGGGCATAATGCAAGAAACTGAGGCCATGAGATATCAGGACCCTTACCTCGCATGTCTTCCAACAGGTTGTATGGAGCCATACCATGTCCAAGAGGGAAGTCTTGGAGATTGATACGACGTCGAGTCCTCTTAGCTTCCTTGGTCTCCTTTGCCTTCTTGCCTTGTCCATGGTCACTCTGTGATGGGACACCCTCTTTCTCTTTACCTTTTCCTCGGCCACGCTTAATGCCATTTGCTTCCATGTCAACCTCATTTGAGTTTGTCACCTCTACCACATGCACATTTGGATCTGGCAAAGGTGGAACTCCTTCTACCCCTTGTGGAGGTGGTCTTGGTCCATTTGGTCTTTGTAGAAGCCTTGGTTGTTGACCAGTTCCTTCACCTGCATTCATCACTGGGTAATTCAAGTTAGGTCTCCCTGGCTCCCCACGGGGCCAAGGACAATTATACATCCCATGTCCAGACTCTCCGCAATTCCAACATTGCAAGACTCTCCTAGGTCGTGGATCTCGCTCTTCAGACTTCTTTGCTTGTCCCTTTGGACCTACAGCTTGTGCAAGGTGAATTGACAGGCTGCTTAAAGATTCGTTTAACTTCTCAATTACTTCCGCCGTTACCTCAGGAATCTCCCTCGATGTTGATGCTTGTGACTTACCTTTGGGTCTAAGACCTTCTATTGGAACCTCTCCCCTTAAGCACTTGAGTTTCCTATATTTCTCAGCAGCCCTAGTTTCAGCTGCATCAAAGGTAGCAGGTGCACCCGCCTCAACTTTTACCTTAAGGTCAGGAAAGAGTCCGGCTATGAACCTCTCCTTCTTTAGAAATTCTGCACCATCACCAGGGTTAGCAACATTTCGTATCCATAAAGCCCAAAGACGTAGAAACTCTTGCTTGTACAAGTAGTAGTCATCTAAGTCTTTTTGCTTATGAGAAACAATGTCTTGCCATAATTTTTGAGTGTTTTGGGGATCAAAGAAGTATTTCTTGAAACGATTCAAAACTTCTGTGTAATTCCCCTTAACTTCCTCAGGCAAAGAGTCAAACCAAGTACTAGCATCTTTCCTAAGGACCACCTCAAACATTTCTACACGTTCTTGATCAGTTATTATCCTCTTGATATGGCAAGACATCTTGAAATTTGCTAAAAATAATTCTGCATCCTCTCCAGGCTCTCCAAAGAAAAGAGGATATCCAGACATTTGGCGTTGGCTCTCCATTGAATTGTTTTCAAAGTGACGCGTTTTTGTTTTTTCTTTCTTTAAAAGATTTACACAATAATATTTTCTAAATTGCAATCTATTCTACAACAAAATAAAAATATTCACATCAAATGACCTATGATAATCAATAAGAGGTAGAACGACAGGGTTTGGTGACGCGAGAATTTCTCCTGCTCTTTGGGCACCAAACATGAATACCATACGTTGTTGAAAATGAATTTTTCTACTAATTGCAATGTTTACTCTAATGTGTGGAGTGAAATGAAAGGGAAAACCTGTATTCCTGGGCCATTATCCATGGTCTATGCATGACCTAATTCTTAAAATAAAACAAAAATATAGATGTCTAAACTAAGGTCGTACCTAATGAGAGGCAAAATAAAAGGATTTACTTATGCGTTTATCTCTACCAACCTAAGAGGACCTAAAATTCTACGAATTACTCGCTGAAATTGCAACTTAGTACTAACAATTATGTGTACCTTTTGCCTTGCAATGGGAATGAAGGGATCATACAAATTCTCGTGATTCATGCAAGCTACTTGATTATGCTAAAGGTTGAGCCTTCACAAAACATACACAAGCCTGTCCTCCGTGGGGGCACCAATTTGAGGCGTTCCGGGGCGGGCAACAAGAAGAGTGGCCTCTAGACACCCTTCAAGGCTCCCGTGCTGCTCAATGGGGCTGGGGCACAACACAACTCAAACCAAAACAACAAACCCACAGCCAAATCCCAACTACACAAGGGGCACCACCTAGTTTAAGAGCGAACTAGGACGCAAAAGAGGAGAATCGTTAGAGCAACCCACAAACAAGCAAGGAATTTACACTAACCCTAACACCAATGGAATACTCTCACACACTAAAACACGAGAGAGAGAGAGAGAGAGAGAGAGAGAGAGAGAGAGAGAGAGAGAGAGAGAGAGAGAGAGAGAGAGAGAGAGAGAGAGATAGTGCTCGGGCTGCTTTGAAACGTATCCGCAATGATCAAGCAAACACAACTATATATTTAAGAAAGAGAGAGAAAGGGGGAGGGGGTGCTTGTTGCATTAATACCTTCTTACAAATCTGTCATGACAAATCAAAGTGAGATTAGTACTTGTTCAACATAGCTTGCGTAAATTTCACCACAACACATCACAAGAAAAGCCACCCCAATCACTGTCTTAAAGCCAGGGGAGTCCTCTCCACCCGGTCGCCCTCTTACAGTATGTGGGATTTATGGCTAGATTGATGACAACACCAGAGACAAGCTATCAAGAACTTAACAAAAAACACCAAGACACTTACGCATCATTGTTGTCCATTACTTCACGTTGGAAGGGAGACAAAGTATCCAAGCTTAGTCCAAATCCACCCTCCTTGATTCAGCAAATGTTGGGCTTACACTAGTAGGAGAAATGATAGATTTCCTACTCTCAATTGAATGATCACTCTCTCTCTTACAATGGCATAGAGTTCCCTTGCTAATCCCCTATTACAACACATGCACATGCATAAGACAATGAGCTTCCACTCAAGAGCTCCTTCTAGAGAGGTTGAGCTTGGCTTCTCAAGCTATAGCATAGTGATCTTGCTTATGGCTCCCCCTTTTGTGCTAGCTACACCCTCCTTTTATAGCAATTTTGAAGGCTAGGGTTACTCCTCTAACCATGGTTGGGTTAGATTTTCAGCAATTTATCTAATTTCTTTTGCTTGGAATTATCAAGAAGTTGGTGAGGAAAGAGAGAGGAGAGAAATGGAGGTGATAGGACTTTTCATAGTGGGTTAGTGTTAGTAGAGTTAGTATTAATTTACAAATGGAATTGGATATTTACAATGGGAGTATCCATGTAGGATACAAATAAGGAAGAAAAACTCTTAAGAGGTAAGAAAAGGTGGATTGCTTACAAGGTTGATGCTCCAAGTGTCTTGAGTAGGGCCGATTTTGACGCTTGTTGACGGTCCACTAGCTTTGACGGTACATTTTTTCTCCACTCTTGACCTTCCTTGAGAGACAAGGTAATTGAAGCTGAGTAATCAACCACCATGATGCTGTCTTTTCAGAGAAGAGGCTGAATTTTGTGGTTTTTTTGATAGATATGGGTAATTTGGAGGAGGAAAAATGAGACTAGGTGGTCAATTTTGGAATGGAATTGTGTGTGGGAGGTATGAGTTCACCATGGGTTCTCTTATTCTTCAAGGTTGAGGAGAAGGTGAGTAGGGTGCAGAGAGGAGTGGTGAGAGAGGTCGGGATGATGAGTGGAGAAGTGTGTGTGAAAGAGGAAAATGATAAAGTGGAAGAGAGAGTGTGGCTGCATAGCATGGGAAAACTGGGGTCCACTAAAAAAATCATAGCTCACAGCTCGTAGCTCAAAAAAATATGAAAAAGTTTGAGGCAAAAGTTCAGTCCACGAGCTACAACTTTTGTTTGTATCACCTTTTCAAATTCGGAGAGCAAGTGAACTTTAAAAATTCAGCAAAACCGATCGTTTTTTTCCACTGCAAAGGTCCTTGTGGGGTCCTTCTTTGGATGATTCTTTTGAATACCTCCAAGAGTGAGCCCTCCATAGTGCATGTATGCATGCCACCTACCCTTGACCTTATTTGGTAGGTCTATAATTGAAGATATTGTTGAGATTATGATATAAGTGAATAGTACAACTAAGAAAATCAAATATTGAGGGGTCTAAAAAATATGTACATGTCAAATATAAATAATATAAGTGGAAAAAATATAAAGGGGTCAAAAGAAATCTCTCTCATTATGAGGCTACCATAAAAATATAAATATTTTTGGTGTTCTAATTTTTTAGAAAAAAACAAAATGGATGTAAGAAGGGAAAAATCACAATAGTGAAAAAATATACACATAAATGAAACTAGTTTTTTTGGATTTTTGTTGGGATGGAGTTACACCAAAAATAAGAGAAGCTTACATGAAAATATTTCTATATGGAATAAAGAGTATGAAAAATGGTAAGAAAAATTGTGGTAATGGTGAGGCAATGTACAGAGCATAAATAACACACACCTAGGTAGAAATATTTAAATAAATATCAAAAAAATTATGAAAAAATCTTTTATTTAGGCCCTATATACAAAGAAATATTTACATACACATGTGCCATAATATAATTTTTTTTTTTTTTTTTTTTGGCTCAACTAGCCTAATGACTAGCTAATTGAGGGTTTTTTAAGAAGATATGGGAAAAGTCCCGTGACTCACGCACACCTATGTACAGTGAAATGGTAGGGATAGCCACAGTGTTTGGGTGATTTTGGTAGGGTGAGGTAAATCACTGTGGCAATTACAAAGAGCCGAAAAACGGCTATCAGTACCTGAACCCTTTCGGAAAATTTGTTTGATCCATTTTAGCGACAATGGATGTATGTGTGAATACATCTATGCCTACTCAATTTTGCAATGAGGACAGCTATGATATAATACCACTTCCTATTAAAATCGGATTAATCGAGCAATTGGCTACGTACCAATTACTAGCTGGGAAGCTATACAAAAGAAATCAAGTTGAGGTAAGACATGCGTCCCACATTGGGTTGTGGAAAGCGTCCACAAACACTTGTTTTCTTGTTTTTTATGGTTTTTTGAGTCTTGATCTTAAGACTTGTCTCATCCATCAATTATTCTCAAAATTCTAATCTGATCCTACAATCCTCCAAGGTACTTAGCAAGTACAATCTACTCCCAAGCTACCTCTACACAACAAAAGACGACACTATTAAGCTATGTGGTTCTAAAAAGAAGGTTTTGACGCTAGGTGATCCTAAAAGAAGTTAAAGGACAACTACACAAGATGCTCATTTTTTTCCTAGTTTAGAACTTTTTGTCCCAAGCAACGGTGCCAAATGTGGGACGGGTTTCTAACCTCACTCCTATCTTATTGATGCAGACATAGCGAGAACCACAAACATAATTTTCAATCCATGGGATGAAGCTGACTCCACTAGTGCATAGAGGCTACAAGAGGTTGTCAATCCCTTGGAAAACAATAGACAACTCGCATCTAACTCAAAATACACTCAAATGACCAAAATCACCAAAAGCTACTCGCTAATTGATAGACAAATTATAACCGTTACAACATCAAATGACGTCCAAACGTTACGAAACTTCTAGGACATGTATATAAGACCTAAGCATACATGCTTATGGTCTTAAATATCACTTTAGGTCAAGTGCAAAAATCGTGATTATTAACAACAATGAATTTTTGACCTAGTTTCTTTTGACCCAAAATGCATCTAAATGCTTAGCAATGATGCCCCAATATCCCACCTATACTTATCTTATGATTTTCTAGCTTAAATTCCTACTTATAATGGAATAAGGCTGCGGATTGGCGACACCAAAGGCTATGGATTACCATGAAATTTTTTGTCAATGTGTAGAGCTCTTACCTACGGCTGCAAAGCAATAGACGGGACTGCAATGTGACAATCGAGGAGGGAATAGGAAGCTCAGGAAGGAGAGAAGTGAGCGTCGTTAGCTCACACTGTGCTCTATTATCTAAAAACTTGAAATTAACTTTACAAAGTTGGCATTTATACTCTAGTCAAGGTCTAAAATGTGTAATATACGGTGCCCAAGACCTTTGAGGCTCCACAACTTATTGTATCTGCAACCTAGGTACACTAACTGACCTATTCTTTACATCTTGGAAGTGTTATTGAGCCCGTAGCACGTTACAATTATCACAATGGCTAAATAAATCAAAAAATTACAATACATTGCCATTTTGGAAAAATGTGAAAAGTGTGTAACTCCAATCTTCACCGCTTCTTCATATTCATCTTCGATGTGCATTTATAAGGCTTCGATCTTTAGCAGCTCTTGTTAACTAACGTCGGTGCAGTTAAAAGTAGAAACCCCAAAAATCATCACGGATGACCTCCTATTCTGCCTGATCCCTCGTGTACGCACATGGGTAAACCAATTCAAAATCCTAATTAAGAGACATCCCAACTGGCTTAATTACCCCTCTCTGCCACCACCCAAGGAAGGAGAGAGAATAAGTGTCTCTTATATGGTGAAAACCCTGAAGGGCACCATTAAGACTTTTACTTGCTCTCCTGACTTGACGTGTGTGATGATCAAGAGAAATTGCAAAACCTTGTTGGCTTGCATTGGAGTGTTTGCACCTTCCAAAGCTACAGACTCAACACTCCTTTCAACAAGGGATACTGTCACCACAATGACATATGATTTGTCAAAGTATCCATCTCTAGAGGTATTACATCTGCTCTATCAAAGGAGCATGTTCTTACTCAGCTACCACATGCAGGCTTTTGAGGAAGCCTTCTACACCGGATTCTTTACATATGATAGCAAAATATTTGGTCCTACAGTCACCTTGGGCAATATAAGGTACGAGTTGTACTTAAAGTTGCTAAAGCCCCAAGGACTCCATTAACACCAAGACAGCCTTTACTAGGAGTAGAAGATCAAGACTCGTCCTTTTAGAGACGAAATGAATGTAGAAGGGGTAAATGTTGACGATAAAACACAAAAGAAGCTTCCCCAACTTGTTGTATCATTATTTTGAAGCGGAATGACATTTTTTGTAATATTCGAGTAGCCAAAAGACCTTGTGGGAACAAGCCTCTAGGGAGGAATTATATAAGCTAAATTTTGTAAGCCTAAGCCTGACTTTTGAATTAATCAAATTCATAGTTTATTGTGCATTGTGTCTAAAGGAGAGAGTGTGTGAGAGAGAGAGTGTGAATTCTTTTCTTCCCTACGTACTCTACAGAAGGTCCATTGCAAGCTACTCTCTCATGAGTCTATTCACAAAGATGTAGACAAGTTTTGGGATTTACATCTCAAGGCTATTGTCTTCCAAAAGATAGACTTCATTGAGCGAAAGCAACAATTTTGTGTTGGATTACCTAAAGAGATGGCAACTCTCAATGGCTTGGTTCTATCACCGAAGTAATCCATCACACCATGGTTGTTTCACGCATATATTTCCAACAAGGGGCTAGACGAAATGTCAAGCCCATGGAAACCAAAGACAAAAATGATGTAAAGGGAAAAACCAATGCCCAAAATTCTTCCC
Organism: Adiantum capillus-veneris; assembly: GCF_014529385.1. Lineage (NCBI taxonomy): Eukaryota > Viridiplantae > Streptophyta > Polypodiopsida > Polypodiales > Pteridaceae > Adiantum > Adiantum capillus-veneris. The sequence goes on from NC_140951.1 coordinate 76,243,954, forward strand.
AAGGCACTTCCAACAACAACAACAACACCAATAGTTGTTCCAAGGAGAAGGGAGTTTACAAAGGCAAAAAAATACTCTTTCCTGAAGAACTTGAAGCTTTTCTCAAGGACCATAAGTGTTTTAAGTGTGGGGAGCAAGGACATGTTTATCGTTCTTTCCCCAAGAAAAATGCTCACAATGAGACTCCTAGGGATTCCACTGTCGAAGCTCCAAAAGAGGATGCTCATTGCAAAGGATAATCTCTTTCCTATGCTTGGGGAAAGGTAAGGGAGCATGATTCCTTCATTTGTTTGACAGTGAACAAGCATTGGACTCTTAGCAATATGTGATAACATTTGGCCATAATGGGTTTTGAGGACCTTCAACAAGCTCATTTTGAAAACAATCCCCTTTGTAATCAATTTTCTTTGCTTTGGCAAATTCTACACTTTGAGTATAATTTTATATTCTACAATAGCGGTCTTGTGTATAGCTTGTTCCGGAACCATTTTTAGTTATTGTTGAAATCTACCCGTCACAATGGAGTGCTTTTTTTTGCGAGCTTTTCATTTTGAGCTTTTTCATGAAATGTAAAACTATTTTGAGCTTTTTTCTTTATTTAAAGCATTTTTCCATTTTGTTTCAACATCTTTTACATTCTTGCAATTCACCTAGAAATATTCAATAGGACAATATAATAGGAATATCACCTCACATTGAATAATTAAACGCCTCAAACTTACTCTGTTTAAATATGCTAGAGAGAGAGAGAGAGAGAGAGAGAGAGAGAGAGAGAGAGAGAGAGAGAGAGAGAGAGAGAGAGAGAGAACATTTAGAGAAGTCCGTATTCAAACTTACTCTCTTTAAATATGCTAGGCTATAGAAAGGGGGGAGAGAGAGAGAGAGAGCATTCAAAGAAATCCTTATTTATACTTACTCTCTTTAAATATGCTAGTCTAGAGAGAGAGACAGAGAGAGAGAGAGAGAGCATTCGAAGAAATCCGTATTCAAAACAAAGCTTAACAAGGTGTCTGCATTAGTGTTTGATATGGATGTTAGAAAGAGTAGATAGTTCACAAAAGCAATGCAATTAAGATCACTTCAAGAACATGCACAACAAAACCCTAGATGTCCTATGTCAACATTCTTGAAACAAAAAATAGAGAGTGTGTTCAATAACTGTTTCAAAAAACTATGGATGTGATACTAAACTCTCTTTTCCACATATGGACCACAAACCACCTTTTTGAGACACTCCTCATAGACTATGTCATCCCCCTCCAAGCACAAACAATATCGATAAACCTCACCACATGCCTTGCCAAGACCTCCACATTTTGAAAACACATCTAGTACATAATCTGAGTCATCCGTGAAGGTTACCAAGAGCCATCTACACATGAAAATTTAAAATATGTAAGTCATTTTTCAACTATAAATTAAAGCTCAATTTACATTAAAATGATTTTCTTCTCACCTGTAGAAGTCGGGTGACTTCTCTGCTCCACCTTTGATAGGTATATCAAAAACTATGGTGAGTTCTTGATGCTCCTCCATTAAAAAGCTTCGTGATGTGGGAAACATGCGAGGAGAGACTTTCTCCCCTACCTCCCTATTGTATGTAAATAGCAACATTCGTTTGACAAAAAACTCCCACTGTGAGATCAATTACCTACATATAAGCATACATTGTACACACTTGAATCAAAATCAAGTTAATAATGAAATCTTTCACAACAACACGGTATTTTGATTCACCTCCTCTAGGGTATCTGGGTGTCTATATCCCCCATTACACATGAGAGTCCATGTGCGATGAAGTCGTAACCCAACCTTTATAGCATGGGTAATAATCTCTCCAATATGTTGTGCAAGACATAGAGTCACGAAAAAGACTTCATTTGCCAAGAAAGGTTCTGTTGCATCCATCACACCTTGCACAAGATATGGCAAAAATATATTCCATTGTGGAATCTTTTTGCTTAATCCACCTTTGAAAAGATGTCACGCCAAGGGCAGGGCCAAGGGCCAGGACGGACATGCGGTCAAGGGGCGCTAGGAGTCTATATATGGCACGGTTGGGTGGAGAGTTGCATGGTCCAGTCCCCCGCGGTCTAACATTGGTATCAGAGCAGGGTGGAGAGGAGGAGGCAGCAGGGATCTATGGAGGAGGGAAGCATGGCGTTCTTTCTCCCTCTCTTCTCTCTCTCTCTCTCTCTCTCTCTCTCTCTCTCTCTCTCTCTCTCTCTCTCTCTCTCTCTCTCTCTCTCTCTCTCTCTCTCTCTCTCTCTCTCTCGGGTTCGAAAACCTTCGCATGGCGAGGCATGATTATTGCTTTGAGAGAGGATCTTGATGGAGGCGGGGAGATGGATCCATGCAGGAAGCATGCAAGACAGGCTTTGTCGATAAAGGAGCGCCATGGGAAGTGGCTCCTGCAGAGCCGAGAGCAATCGAAGGCTCCGCGTGAAACACTCCTAGAACACATACTGTTGCCGGGGTCGACCTGCACGAAAACAGCCAAGACCGGACTCATCGGGTGTGCCCTGGCATGCTATGCACATCACGTCCCTGCTGCGAGTCCCAACAAAGCCCGTGCAGGCCATCGCAAATGAGTTTTCTCCTGCAGAGACACCTGCGTCGCCACCATGGAGTGTTTCTTCATAATTCGGATTTAGTGGGCGCCCTAAATTAGGACACCCCCTCTTGATAGGGGATGGGACCCGCAGATTTTGCGGATTGCATGTCAAGGCATGAAACCATGCATGCTCCTAGGGCATGGCATGCTTGGCATGCAACCAAGGCCATGCCATAGTTCTGCAGGGATAGAAAATTCTGGAGTGTTTTCCACTGAAGCAAGCTTCTCAATTTACCACCGATTATTTAGTAAGCGACGGAACCAACATGGTACGACCATGTCGGCACACGGATATGTAGGTAAGGCTATTCACGGGATCGAGCTTTCTAATGGATTATGCTTGTGGAAAGCGGTGAATCGCTTTGCAAGCAAAAGCAATGCGAGCAAGGCTTCAGGACGGTAGTCAAAATGTTTGGCTTGGCCGATTAAGAGCAGGATCCTTCAACAGCTATGATGCCTTCATGGATTTTCGCCATGATTCCAGGTATTTTTGTTTATGTTTCGGCATTACTTTTTGCATTCTTTATACAATCATCTGCACTTTGTTTGGTTTTGTGAATTCCGAGTGGTGCAATGGTTGCCACCAAGAGATAGGTAGAATTTATCAAGCAAGGCTTGAATGATTCTACTGCAACGCTCTTGTTCAAGGTGCATAGAACTCGGCAGGGCCGACGCACGGTTTTTGTAACACCACTGGAGCATTGAAGTTGCTCACAAAATTCCAAATTGGTTGAAAATTGGGCAAGGCCCTTGACAGCATGAAGTGGAGTACTTATTGCACATGTTCTTCGTAACTCTCGTATGCAATGGAATGAATAATCACGGCTATCATTCATAATGCCAAGCAGCATTTATTGGCAAAGAGGCCAGACATAGTGATATGAAGCATGGCTTCTTCTGAGTACCTTGATGGAACACGCTCATCACAGATTATTTGTTGCTTCGAAGGCAGGGCCAAGGGCTAGTTTTTCAGCATCTCAAGGTGACAGGCATGGCATATTACTGGATTTGTTGAGGGCAGCAAGTTGCTCGGCATGGCCGACTCCTTGTCACTGTTTCTACAAGCCAACATAGGATGCTTGTCACACAATACTAGTTAATTTCACTTGAAATTGTTAAACAAGGTCGATTATTTTTGTCATGCTATTTGCAGCCACTTCAGTTGGCTATTAGCACTAACAGATTTAGCTGAAGCACGGCTTCTATTTACGCATCTTGCATAATGACTCACCACGTTTGGCATATGCTATGAGAATACAAACTTGGGACGGATTTGGCAAAATTCTTGCAGATTCTTTCATTCCGTATACGACGGATGTATATGATACACGAGGGCGAATATACATATGCGACAACTCTCTCTCGCACGGCAGATTTGGCTCTAAGCCACCTTTACGCGAGTTTTTCCTTTGGAATTTTATAACAACTGGTTGCAGCAACACCTACCAGGTTAGCCAAGTTCAAATTTTTCTAGTTTTTTTTTCCATGTTTACACTTTCCTTGGCAATTACTATCATTGTGCAAAGCAAAGTGCTTTGGCAATTTTAGATGAAGCACGATTTCTCCCTTGTGCCGAGATACTGCCATTGATTTGGAATCAAGGGCTTTGGCACACAAGTTTGGAGAACTAGAAAAATAGGGAATGTCAGCTCACAGAATCCCTACCAGTTTCTTCTGTGCAAGGCACTTATGGTTTTGGTTCTCACGCTTGAGACTGTCCTAGTAGCCAAGGGCTTACGCTTTTGCACGCAAGTCATGCTAAGCAGGTGGCATGGAGTCCACCACTTCATGGATTACCCTTCCGCTGTCACACTCGCAGCTCTTTCAAGGACAGACTAAGTGATGGATTGTTGAACATGATGGTTGGTTGCTATCAACACCCAACAACACTAAAAGGAACCTAAATCTAGAACTTATTTCACAGGCAAAGTGCCAATGCTAAGTCATTTTCATACAATCACGACCCTACAAGGCAGGTAGGTCAAAATGTGGTTGTGTTTTTTTGTTACCTCTCTCAATGAGAGAGTCATACCTGAAAACTGTGGAATGCTTATAGGATAAGCTACAAGTCAGGCATAAGATGTGTAAAAGCACACAGATTGGACACACACTCTAGAAATTTAAGAAAAAATCCTCAACCCAGCATGTTCTTCTTCTCTCTCTCCCTCTCTTTAAGGGAAAAATGAAAAATCTTCTAAGAAGCTTTGGATATGTGTTTTGCTCGTGAGTCAGCCTGAGCCAAGGTGCTCTAACTCTCAGCTAGCACGTGGCTAAGATGCTACTCAAATTAGTCTTCATCGGTTCGAAAAATGAAAAATCTTCTAAGAAGCTTTGTATACGTGTTTTGCTTGTGAGTCAGCCTGAGCCAAGGTGCTCTAACTCTCAGCTAGCACGTGGCTAAGATGCTACTCAAATTAGTCTTCATCGGTTCGTCCATTGAACATTAATTTGCATAAGGGCTATGAGCCACACCAGCTAAGAGCCATTGTCCAGGCCAAGGGTAAGACCCAACTATTGGCATTCTTTGGGGTGATTGTTTTCAAGATTGAACAGATCTACCCAAGGAAGTATACATTGACGTTAATGCACAAGAAAGAGTCTTGTCATTACGGATGTTTAGGGTGTCATTTTTGCACTACATGTTTTCAGTGCGGCACTCAAGCTGAGTTTTTGATAATATTCAACTCACAATAGTTGATCTCTATAAGGAAGTATAGATGCAGCAATCAGTGGTGACAGCATGGCTGTCCACACAAGCTAGGCAGTTCACTTGTGTGGATTTCCTGCTCTCTCTATAGCACTACGGAGTGTCTATGGACATATTGTTTTGGGGTACGACCCGACGGGTGACTGCTACATCACCCCATAGGCATTGAGGATCACAGTTTGATCTCTCTCAGTTAGTCTTTCAAGGAAAGAATTCCGCAATCTACCACGCGGTAGCGGACAAACTCAACTTTTCAAGTTGATTTCAATCATTAAGTACACGGTTAACTATGTTGGTTGTCGTTACTTGCTAGTTGAGCAGTTTCTACAAAGGGTCTTACCAAGGGGTTTGACTACGTAGATTTTAACCAAAGGGGTTGGATTGCGAAGGCAACACCCACGGTTCCCAGTGCAATGCTGTTTGTTTTTCAGGTAGGATATGTGCTCCTCTCCGTTTGAATACTGGTAAGTGAACATTACGTTCAAACCTCCAGGTACGCATCTATTAATTTGGTGTTATTTCATTTTTTGTATGCTTTGCTTGTTTTTTTTTCAAGACGTATAAGTACGCTTGAATGTTACAGAGCCATGCCAAGGGCATGTCGGCACAAAGTATTTTGGGCCAAGTGTCCAATCTACCTTTTTGCCTTATGCTGTTACGAACCTACTTGTAGGGTTCGATTTGGCACATGTTGTCACATGGGATACAACATGGTCTAGGAACTCAAGGAGTTTGGTTTAGCCAATGTGGAGCATGATAATGAGTGTCCCTCTCACTCACGTCGCAGAGTGTTTGTAGTTACCTCCACACACAAGTACAACTCGTACTTGATGGATGTCACTTTTCCTAGCATCCTTACTTGAGACATATTCCACATGTGGAGAATATGAGTCTCTGGGACTGACACTGGCGCCCAATTCAAAATGATGTGTCGCGACGAAGTCCCTAGGTGCTGGTCGCATCCGTTCATTAGACCAATTGACGCACACAGTATCAGGAACAGTTTCACTGGCCAAAAATTGTCGGATACTAAGTACAAACTTGTTGTGATTACAAGTGCTCTGAAACCACCTTAATGGAGGGTCGTTTCTACATACAACAAAGTATGCTACGTTCATGAGAATGTTTCATGGTTGGTTCCTAGGTGTGACCGGGTTGTCACATTCTATTATGGTCCAACTTTTGCTACAAAGTATGCTACTTTCATGAGAAGGTCTCATGGTTGGTTCCTAGGTGTGACCGGGTTGTCACATTCTATTATGGTCCAACTTTGTTGCAAGATTTTCACGTAAGTATCGTGGAAAGTCTCATCATGGAATTGCGGTTTGGATATGTTTGTGTTAAATGCATGCACACTAGGTGTTATGGGCCCTAGTGTTTAACACAAATTTATTTGGAGCGGCATGCAAATCCATGGACTTTATTCTTTCTGCACCCTTTTGCACTGCTAGTGCAATCTCTCTTGCAGATTTAGTATGAGTTTACACCCTGCCATACAAGGTGATGGCTGAGTATGGATGTTAGCGATTGGTTGCTGGAACCTCCAATCTACCTTCAACCTAGTTGGTTGTTTCCATTCCATATCGAGTATATGGCTGGATACTCAATGGTTGAGTCATAGTTTGTCGTCAGTCGTGGAAGACTGTCTGTGAGTGGCTGGGGAAAGTACCTCACTCTTATTGTTGTTATTCATCCCATGGGCAGCTTACAAGTATTCTATTTAGTACTAAAGGATATGCTAAGCGCATACGTTAGTAAACTGTGCTAAAGGATCTGCTAAGAGCATATGTTAGCACATGAATGCATTCTAAATAGGTGATTCTCTTCTTATTCTAGAAGTTGCTTAGGTTAGGTTTTCAACTTTGAACACCTGTTGTGGTGGGGTTGGATACCGATAGTTTCACAAGTCAAGGACTTAGTAGGTGTGCTGACAGAGTATGTTGGCATGTAAACTTTGTTAGGGGTGAACATGTGGTTCTGTGTGTTCCAAACTGTTCAGAAGTCTGACATGAGGACACTCCCTATTCTATCTTTCAGTACCTATGAGCTTTTCAAGATACTCACATGAGTTATCATGAGTTACCATTTAGATACGGGTGGTTGCAAAAGGACAACAATGTTGAAAATCAAGATGTTGCTCTTGGTTTCATTGAACCTCCTCACTCCACCAGGTATCGGTCATATGGACAATTGGCCCGTGTAGAGGATGCCAATAAGGAAAACATTAGTGTTCTTACGAAGATACTACCACTTGTGTTTTCGAGGACAAAAACGCTTCTCCAAGGGGGGAGTAATGTCAGGCCAAGGGCAGGGCCAAGGGCCAGGATGGACATGCGGTCAAGGAGCGCTATATTTAGGGGCTAGAGTCTATATATGGCATGGTTGGGTGGAGAGTTGCATGGTCCAATCCCCCGCGGTCTAACAAAAGATGTTTAGAATGAGTTTTTCAAGTGATATGGATCAAAACAAAAAGCTAAACAAAAATTTTTAGTAACATGCTCGAATTGGGCCTAAACCATCCACCAACAAAGGAGTAAGGAAATCCGCAAAGATAAGACGAAACACCTCACGACAAGGTTCTCCACAATGGTGATACAAGCCAAGACTTTGAGTGCTTAAATGTTTTTTAATGCTACACACAAAACATTTGTTGCTTAGTACACCATCCACCTAGAACATTCTATTGATGTTGATAACACAAGCCACAAAACCTTTCTTTTACCTTTGAATGGCAAAATCATCAACATTAGCCATATCAACTCCAAGAGCATCTACCATAGTAAAAAATTGAAAGCCTACAGATTTTGATTAAAAAATTATCTTGATTACAAGTAATATAGAATTGTTTTGCACTATCAAAAAAATAAATATTTAACAAGTAGAAACTTACTGGTATTCCATGAGGTTGGTTGCCTTGATGAAGTTGGTCGCTCCATGACTGACTCAACCACTACTAAAACGCTTTTTTCACTGCTTTCTTAAGGCATGTCAATCTTTAGCCCTCCTAATGGATAGGTTGTTTTGTTGTGGTCACCCATGTTTGACCCACTCGCATGATTTTGGTGCTCTCTTTGAAGAGGTAGTGAGTGATTTCTTTCTTGTGTTCTTTGCGAGAGAGAGAGAGAGAGAGAGAGAGAGAGAGAGAGAGAGAGAGAGAGAGAAAGAGAGAGAGGGAAAGAGAGATCAAATGCTAACGAGTTCAAGGCTGGTGGAATTGAATGATAATAGGAAATTTGAATATTATAATAGAAGAATATAATAATATGAGAATAAAGAAATTGAATGTGAGAATTAACCTGATGTAAAAAGAAAAAGTGTTATACTTACTTGCATGTAAGTCTAGTTCTTGCTTTGGGATCACCCCCAAAGGGTAGTCCAACCACCATGGGAAAATTATGCACTCCCACATAGAAATACCTCTTCTCTACCATAGAACCGGGATACATGGTATTTTCATCCTCTAGCTTTGACCAATCTTCAGTAACCATAGGCATAGTAGCAAGTGTACCATTTCAAACACATTCACACATCCATACCCATAACAACATTTAATCTCTTGAGAAAAATAATTTCAATAAGAGCCAAAGACATTGATGGTTCATGTAATTTCACCAGTATAAAATCCTTTTACAAGACTCTGTAGCTCAGGCATTTTGGAAGAGTTCCCGACACTTTTAATATCTCTTATAAGTTGAGGAAAAGCTTGCGATCCATGATTTCTTAATTGCACCTATGGTAGTCATTGAAATCATAAAACAATGCAATAAAATCCACATTTATTAGGAAAAAGTTACCAGTAAACAACCTTGAAAAAAGCTTCAAATCCATCTGGCAATTTGAACTCTTCAACCTCCAACCTTATTATTATCAACAAAGCTCCATCATGCATGTGAGCCCAATAAACTTATTTTCTAATGTAAGCCCTAAAGTGCTTCACATCACCAAAGTGAGAAAAGACTGGATCTTTGGCCTTTGTAAGACTCATCATCTCCAATATATATTTTTTATGTCATTATAGACCAAAAATATATCAAAAACTTAAACACCATCTTATATAAGTATATTCATGTACAAATTTTTTGCTCAAGTAGAAATTTAACTCTCTTTTAATGTCACTATTTTCATTAGAATTAAAAAACATAAACAAAAAACTAGTAAAAAAGTATTGAAAAGTGTGATACCTTTCAGAAGGTAGTTTTGAGGAGCACAAAGCATTTAACTTGTCTCGTGTGATTTTTACCATGGATGGAGGTCCAGGTGAAAGCATGGAATGGTGGCTCAAATAGCTGTGTCCATGGACACCTACTATCAAAAACTTTGGCCTACAATTAGACATGAATTCACATAAAATTTCTATCATGATATATGTCAATGGATAGCTCTTAAAGAATAAAATGTAGAAGTGCAATCACTTATAAATTTTATTTAGTTTGTATTCTTTTTTCCACAAGATTGTTTTTGTGATATGCTATCTAAAAGCTTAAATATCATTCCACCTATTCATGCTTTCACCCGACCATCCCACTTCACATCAAAGAGCAACTCAAAAAAATCCTCTCCATGAACTGGATTGGAAATTGTCAAAAACTTATAACCTCTATCCTTCAATCGAGCTTCTTCTGGTTTAGTTGCCTTTTGCAATCGCCTTTCAAACTCCACCTTATCTAATACAAGAGATTTCAATTTTGCAGTTTCCTTTGAAATAAATGCATTAAAATCGTCCTACATAACCACAACTACATTCAATGAATGAATCGTAAACAATCATAAAATATATACAATTCGCCTTCAAAACTAGTTGAGAAATCAACACACAAGGAGAATTATACCAAGGAGGAACTCCTTGATATAATCTACTCTCAACTGCCATCTCTATCTCAGCCCACTTTCTGTCCTCTTGAGTGAGATGTGCAAGAATGATCTCTTTATTGGCGATACCATATTTTTGGAACATGTATATCTCATGCCCAAGATTTGGTTTCACTGTTGATCGTGAAATGCTACAATAAATCTAGGCCGAAGCTTTTCAAATGTGATGGAAGTTCACTTAAATGCGTGTTATAATGGTGTTTGGCATGAAATGTAGCCGCATTAACAAGTGGTGCACATTGTAGACATTGTTTGAATGATGATGATGTATAATGTTTTTTCAAATCTTTATTGATCTAGACATTTATGGCTCCCAAAAGACGAGGCAGCAAGTCAATCAGGAGAACGTTTGATTCTCCATGCATGACCTTGAGATCTGGTCCTTCCAAGAGAAGGCATCCAATCGATCAAGATGCATCTTCTCATGCAGTTGCTACTCGTAGTCCTCATTTTAAACAAGGGGGAAAGAGACGTAGAAAATGCATCTTTGTTGATGATGAAGCTGTCGTGGAGGAGGATTCTAACCATTTGGAGAGTGGAGATGATGTAAAAGGAGATGAGTCTCGAGAGCTGATAGTGGAGGTTGAAACATGTGAGGATGTTGAAGAAGATTTAACAGAGTCTGATGGGATGGGTGAGGATGATGTGGCCCAACATTCTCGACACTTGGGAAAAAATCCCGTTCGGGATTATGAAGGATGTGTTAAGTCAATTTTACTTAAAAACGAAGAAGCAACCCTCCACTTATAACTTTATTTGGTTTGGTTGCTCATGAAGTTGTACGAGTGGCTACAGATTTTGCATCTTGGTTGATTCCTAGTTTTGACAATGTTGCTTACTTGGATACAATGGGATCTTTTTTGGCGTCGGTGAAAGATTTCTTCGGCTCTTACATGCATGTCACTCCTCTTCTGGAAGGTAGTTGGGATCCTATTTGGCAAGCTAAGAGTGTTTCATTTGATAATGAGCTCAATAAGGAGTGGCAAGAGATTTGAGGGCGTCTATTTTTGGTATGGGATGGAAACCATCGGCTGAAAACATGGATGCGATGCATAAAAGAAGGTAAGAATTAACATCAATGCACTAATTGTTTGCTAGATTTAGTTGTACCTTCTTTTTTGGCTAATTTGGTGTTCTTTTGTCAAGTATGGCATGATAATGAGGAATATTATGTGAGTGTGAGATGCCAATTTTTGGAAGTAGAAAAAAAAAGAGGCTGAACTATTGCTTGCTCTTGACACCACTAATTTTTAAGTTGTAAATTTGTGATCTTTTTGTATTTCTAAATTAATCTCGCTTTAAATTATTATTTTTCATTTTTTTATATATTTGTGTGAACTTGATAGTGTACCAAAATTTTGATGGAGTGAGTTGGTGCAAATTTTACTCCAAATTTGTTGAGAGCTCTCCAGATGTCAATCTCCAAATTTGTTGCCCACTCTTCAGATTTGTCCACTGCAGTGCTAAAAAAAACCTAGGTTTAGTGTAATCCCACCTACGAATTTTGAAATTTACCTCTAAAGTTTATATCTGAAGGTAAGAAAACCTACAAAATGTTGAAATAATTAGTGTAATTTGATGTAAAAACCCTCAAATTTTGTCAATTTACCTCTATTGTTTCTAGGTTTGCCAAGTTTTTGAAAAAACAAAATCGAGCGCACTGGTCCACCGTCCAATATGCCCGTTGTCTGCAGTGTTGAACCGTCAAAATCTGTCTGTTGTCCGTTGTGCAAGTTTGTCCACTGTCTACAGTGTTGAACTGTTCGTAGTCCAGGTCTACGTTCAGCATCCACTACACAAATAAACATTGCCTATATACTCTCATCGAATTACTTTTCCCAAGTTACAAAAGAAGATAAAAGTTGATATCTTACTCGGCGGAAGGCCATCAAAAAGAATGGAGGATCCTATTTCATGCCCCCGTTGAATTGAACTGCATAAACAATAACACCGGAACTCAAAACAAGCAACAACTGAAGCTCCTCAATTGTTAGCTTGTGCGCTTAAGATTGGGGAGCTCGCACATGATGAGCAACGGGGAGCTCGCATTATTTTAACCTTTGAAAGAGCAAAAAAAAATTCTTCCTCCTCCCTCGCACCCATGCCCCCACGGCTCGAGAACCGTTAGTGCCCACGCTAACAGTTACCGAGCTGTGGGAGCATGGGTGCAGGGGAGGAGGAGGAGATTGTACCTTGCTTCATGGCTTCACACAGGAGATGCAGCAATTCCACCGAGTAGGAGCTCCAAGAAAAGCAGGGCACACAAAAGTTGCCCTAGGTAAAAAATTACTTCAATTATGCGGGCTAGAAAAATACATTACACCTACTCGTTGAAAATAAGGGCAAACTTGATATTCTCCCGGTTTTTAGGTCAAAAGTTTGAAGCTTTTATCGATAATCACACTAAAAAATTGTGTAAATTTTTTGATGATTTACGACATTTTAAAATCTAAATTTTGGTGTTCAAAATCCAACGAGGATTTTTACAATTTCATATGCTTAAAATATAGTGTCTTTTCACCTACTCATAAGAAGATGAACTCATTAACTAAAAATCTTGAGATTTGTGCGAAATATTATTAAAAAATGTGGTTTTTTTATACACCACTCATAAGGAGGTGAGCTTTGTAACCACCACTTGACAATCTCGACTGTGGGTTTTTTTTGCCCACTTATAAAAGGAAAAATATCTTGAAATCTTAATTTTTTTTGACAAATAAAAGAACATACTAATGAACAATTATGCCACTTGCATAAAAACTTGCTTAAAAACCATTTTTCCACGTTCAAGTATCTTACCTTCTCAAGGAAAGAAACCAACTACTTAGCTGTGGTGGGTGATGACAAAGATACCAAAGCTTGGATCTTGCTAGGGTCAGCCTCAATCTCTTTTGCTGAAATTACATGGCCAAGGAGAGTGACTTTGCTTTCACCAATGTGACACTTATCCAGGTTGAGCTAGCCACCCAAGGTTTGCAGCCTGGTCACGCCATCATAGACTTTTCTTAAATGGAGGGAGCGTGAACTATAGATGCAAAAATCATCTATGAAGACCCGTATTGACGTTCCAAAGTAGGGTTGGAAGACAAAAGTCACATAGTTCTGAAATGTGGCCGGAGCATTGGTGAGGCCAAAAGACATCACTCTGTAAGCAAAGCATCCCCAAGGCATGATGAAAGTTGTCTTCTTCTGTTCTTCTTCCACAACGCTAATCTAAAAGTACCCTGAGTAGCCATCACATACTGTGTAGCGCTCATGGCCTGCCACTTCATTGAGAATTTCATCCTGGAATGGGAGGGGAAAGTGATCCCTCCTTGTTGCTGCATTGAGAGGTTTATAGTCCACACAGACTCTCCACTTGACATTCTTCTTTGGTGTGACTACTACTGGGGAGACCCATTCTGAGTCTTCGACGGGATAGATGAGACCTGCCTGTAGCAAACTCCTCACTTCTTTAAGTAGTGCCTCTTGTTGGATTACCCCAAGTCTTATGAGCTTTTGCACCACGGGTTTACTGCCTTCCTTGAGTTTTATGTGGTTTGTACTATTGTGATTCCTGTGATCTTATCATAGCCGTCAATTAGCAATATAGTGAAATTACCTAGCATGGAGACATATTCCTTCCTTTCTTCATTGGTTAACTCATTGGAGAGCATCTGGTGTAACTTACTTGCATCCTCTAAGGATTGAGTACCTGAGAGTTCCTCTTGGTTTTTTGGGGGTGCTTCAGATTGTGTCAATCTTTTTGGGTCTTTAAGAATGACCCCCATCACTTCGATGCTACTGGCACTCTCATCAGTTGTTGTTGTCTCTTCTCCTGAGGTAGACGAATAGTCGCTGGTGGACTCATCTTCTGAAGCCTCCAAGATCATGTTGTGTTGCTTCCTAGTCCTCATGTTGTAAAATATGGACTTTCCTTTAGCGTCCTTCATCTGAATCATTCCGGTGCTCCAGTCTTGCTTAGCTTCCATAGCCATGAGTCACGGTCTCCCAAGAATGATAGGGTAGCCCTCCCCTTTGTGTGGTATGACAAAGATGTCTACCTCCACTTATGTATTGAATGCTTCTACTTTGACCACATTCACAATGCCTATGCATTTCACTCTTACGTTGTTTGCCATTTTGGCTCGGCAGGGTGCCGGCCTACTCATCTCTATACCTAGATGGTGCATCATTTTTTTACTCATGACGCATATTTGCGAGCCACCATCTATGTAGACATTTGAGATTCATTGCCCCTTGATGTGGGCATCCATGGTTGGTATGATGTCGTCGAGATCCCTCCCAGAGATAGCCCCAGCTATCCTTGGTCTTGATTTCCTGGTACTCACCATCTTTGTCCATTTCCTCCTCATTCTTGGTGCAAGGTGGAGTAATTAGGGCCAATTTATCTTTGGGCCTTGCATCAACACATCCTCAACCAAGTCATAGGGTTTAGAATACTCACCTAGTGAGAAACCCACGATGTCTATCTTCCGTTGGGGTTTAGCTGCTTGCTTGCTAGACTCGGCTTTCCCTTTCATTTTCTCCTCTTTTTGAGAGGCTTCTTCGTGCCTGACATGCTTCACTCCCATAGCATCCACTTCTTCTACTTTTGCTTTCCCTTTGTGCTTCTCTCGAACTGGTTCTTCTACCTTTGCCTTCCCTTTAACTTCCAAGCTAATAACACTCACCGCTTGGTTTATAGTAGGTGGTGTGGGTAGTGGTGGAATAAGAGGTTACGATAGTGGTTATTGTTGTGTAGGTGGTCGAAAGATCTCGACCGGTGGAATTGGCCCTAGTTGCCTGGGTGGTGGTGGTCTTGCCCTTGGCAGAGAGATCCGATTTTATCTCCCCCCTCTATTGAAATTCTGCCTCCTTGGATATGGGCAGTAGTACATACCATGGCCGTCTTCCCGCAATTATAGCAGTGGTACTCTTGGTTTTGCCTTCATTGTCCTCTTCCTTGTTCTGGATTTCTGACAGGTGCATGCCCTTGCTACACCAGATGCATAGACAAACTCTCTAGTTGGGTAGTGATGTGACTCAGCAGGTCTTGCTGCTCCTCTGATGTCTCTTGTGGTTGTGCTCTATGAATGGCTGTTGTAGTAACTAGGGTTAGTCGGACCGAGCTTGATTCCTTTGACTCATTTAGTCTTGCTTGCATGCATAGCTTCTTGTCTTTAAGGCGGGCTACTTCTACTTCCAACTCATATATTGCAAGAAACCTTCCCTTCACCTTCTCCTTAAGCACAGTGACCACAGGCCAGCAATGAAATGGTCCTTCTTTAGGAAATTAGGCGCTCCTTCGCCTTCCTCCAGTGAGGCAACCCATCTCTCCCATAAGTCCACAAACTTGGACTCATAAGTGGCATACTCTAGCAGACCTCCCTACTTCAATTCGGTCAATAGTTGCCATAGCTTCTCCGAGGTTGTGCCTCCACCAAACCTCTTTACAAAGGTAGCACGTAGCACATCCCATGCATTTTTGGTAGCCTGGGGAAAAGCATTGTACCAGGACTTGGCCTCTACTTTCATCAGTAAAAGAGGAAAAATTCGAAGCGGTGAGGCATCGTCATCCTTGTTGGAAACTACACAAGTGATGTCGAAATCATCCAGAAAGTCGGTGGTGAGATCTTCTACCTTCTTTCCCCCGCTGAACGTGGGGAAAGAAACACTTGCCATGGTAGTGACTCAGGAAATTACAAACTTTTTTTTTCCTAATAGATTAATGAAAGTAGCGGCTTATAGCAGCTTTTTAGAGGGTTGGGTGGATAGATTAAAAGAAGATAAAGATAGAAACATTGAAGGAGTGGTGGTAATCCAGTATGGGGAGAATGATAGGGTTTGGGGAATTAAGGATTTCTCCTAGCACCGCCGCACCGAATAGATACACGATCTTCTATTGGTAGAAGATTTTCCTATCTACATAGATATTCACATGCATATGTTGCAAGAATCTAAACGGGAATGCTGTCGGCCCATTTTCCATCATGCACAGAGGGTGGAGTACTTACTTATACTCTTACCGTGCCGATGTTGATGAGTCGGCACATCCACAGGAGGTCGTCGCCTTTCATGGGCTCTATCTTTCCTTCGCCGCTCAACACGTACGGGGTGATGGTGACGCGTTTGACCACTCCCAGAGTTTTGGCTAGCAACAACTACAGATAATTACCGTAGTCAATGTGTTGTATGAATTCCACTCCATTCAGTTGTAATTCGTTTCCAGCCCACTGGGTCTCACCCGTGGTAGAAAGATTCTTCAAGATAAGTTGTACAAGGAGAGGAGGAATACCCTCTATCCGTCTTCCAAAATAGCGAGAGCTGTAGCCGAACCACTCTTCCTTAGGGCATGGGAATCTTCTTACCACTTCTACTTCAGGATTTTCGAAGTGGACTGGCAGTACTCGCATGAGTTGTGCAAATCAGTAGGCGACTTTCCGCCACTTAGCCTCGAATGACCTTCTCTTTGGCAAACTGGGTATGACCCGGCTTTCCGAACTTGAAGCACTCGCTTGGCAAGACGCTTCCTCCTTTGGGGTCATGTGTTTCCAAACTGGCTTAGCCTTTCCTTACCTTTGGCTTGAGCAGCCTCTTTAGGCCATTTTGGAGTAGAGGTTATAACTTTGCTTGCAGTTTCCTTAGGAAAGAGAGGCCTTACCATTTTCTTTCCTCCTTTGATGTGGATGACTTCTTTGTGGTGAATGTCGATGTAGACGATTTCAGCCCCTTCGCTACCTTCGTTGCTGGCACTCATTGACAGTGTGCTTTGGTTGACAACAGTGATGGCACTTTATAGGCCTTTGTGGTTAGAACGAGAAACACGAGATGGGGAGCTTACCTCTTGAATACTGACGACACTACAGCCTGGCAGTAGTACTTGAATGAAGGCGGCTAGTGCCTCTTTAGTCTCCTCCTCTTCCATCCTCCAATTAGAGAACTCCTTTAGCCATTCGTCCATGATTGATGGTGTATGTTACTTTCAGCATTGTAAACCGAAGGTTTCCGAGAAGCCCTCCTCCGTGGGGGCACCAAATGACAGGAGCAAAGCGAGACACGGACCCCGACAGCCTCTAAAATGCTAGGAGCCGATGCACACCTTGAGCCGGTCACGGTAAAGCAAAAAGGGGGGGGGGGGGGGGGGGGGGGCACCACCTAGCTTTGAGCGGCTAGGACACAAACAACGGTGATGTGAGATATCATGAACTTACACATAGAGAGAGGCGGAGAGAGAGAGAGAGAGAGAAGATAGAGAGAATGAACAAATGATGAAAGCCCTCGGGGGTGTAAGGGAGAATTACTTCTTGCCGTATTTACAAATGATCTTCTTTTTGATGAAGTGGCACACCGTGGTGATAGAGAGATATAGGGAGAGATAGTAAACCTACTTGGTGCATTCTCCAGAGACGACTCGGTGACATGAAACTTGCTACCAAGAATGTGTGTGTGTGTGCATCGACCATTGGAGTCGAGAGGTGGACGTAGCTCTCTTCACATGATGCAATTCCCAAAACAAACCATTACACTAAATCCCCCCTCTTGTGATGCAAACATTTCCAATTCCTCCCACTAAAACTCTACCAAGTGCTGACCTCTCGTGAGCTGCCCCCCCCCCCCCCGATAGTGACCTCTCAGTGCCTTTTTATAGGTGTTGGTTGCTTTAGATAAGGGTAATCTTGCTTGATTAGGGTAATCTAATCGGGGGGGAGACAAAGTAAGGTGGTGGGCCCGGGGTGGTTAACCCTTGATTTGTCTTGGAAGTTATTAAAATGAAAACCTCTAGGTGGGCCTTTGTGACCATCAGCTAGAGAGATGAGAATTTACAAGTTGGGATCCTTTTACAAGGCTTGGGTGAAAACTGAAAACAAATGATGATAATAACCTATGGTTTACTGAAGAGGGTGTCGAGGTCGTGTGATGCCGATGAATGGCAGCTTTGCTGGTGTGTCGGTGTAGCACATTCATCTCTTTGGGGTCGGCCGGGGCATGCCTTCGGCGTCTTTGTTCTTTTTGTTGTTGGTGTCGCATGATCTGGGTCATCCTCCTTTTGTTGATGGTGTCATAATCATTGAATCCTCTGTTTTTTTTTGTATTTTTTAAATTGGTGTGTGCATTTATGTGTGTGTGTATGTATGGGTGTGTGGGTGTGTATGTGTGTATATACATATGTGTGTTCGTGAGCGTGCGTGGGAACGGGGGGTATTATATATGTATAATATATATATATTGTTAATTGCGGACCTGATCTGCAACTCAGAGGTGGGGAGGAGGAGATGGGGTGAGAGAGAGGCTGTGTGCGCGAGGGTGTGTGTGTGTGTTGTGTGTTGCGATGCCTGTGTAGGTTGAGTAGGGAGAGTGAGTGTGAGCGAGCGTGAGAGCGTGGGTCGCGGAATGTGTGGGTGAGTGGGTGAGAGAGAGAGGGTGGATGAGGTGGTGAGGGGGGGGGGGGGAGATAGCGGGTGGGGTGTGTGTTTTTGCTTCAAGCGCGCGCCCTATGAGCTGGGACCGAGGTGCGAGGGGACAGGTGTGGGCACCGACAGATCCAACAGAGGTGCCAAATGAGGGGGGGGGGGGGGGAGCTTAGTCAACGAGGGGGAAGGGAAGGCGGGTTCCCACCATAGACGAAAAAAGGAGTGAGAGAGGGTGTGAGGTTGTGAGAGAGGGTGAGTGGTGGAGAAGGGAATTGAGAGAGAGAGAGAGAGAGATAGAGAGAGAGAGAGAGAGAGAGAGAGAGAGAGAGAGAGAGAGAGAGAGAGAGAGAGAGAGAGAGAGAGAGAGATTCCTTCCATGGACTACAGGGCCGCTCTCCCAAGAGAGAGAGGGAGAGAGCAAGATCCAGATGAAGATAGGAGGGGGGGGGGGGGGGGGGGGGGGGGGTTAGGCTGGTGATCCGCCAGGGTTGGGAAGGAAAACTGGGGGGGTATAAGGCCGAAGGGGGTGTGGACGAGAGGTGAGGTAGCGGGATAATATGGCGGCCCGCTGGGGCTAGGGTGTGGACGAGCAAAGAGAGAGAGAGAATATACAATATCTGTGGCAACCCTCCAAAGGGTGTGACAGAGATATCTCATCTTATGCACCCACTGGGCTCGGTGATGCAGCAACAGAGTAAGCGAGAGAGAGAGAATTGGCGGAGTCGAGCAGTAGGAGAGAGATAGTCCGTCTTTTGGTGACAATGGAGAGATGTGGCCAAATTGGTGGCGCCCAGCTAGTGGTTAACCCTAGAGGGGTGGTAAATGGTAAAGAACTTCCATTTTTTGTTCTGTTTTTTCCTTCTTTGGTAATATCCTCCCCTTCCTTGGGGTGAGGTTCTCACGGTCGCGGTTTCAAAAACCGACCGTCCTACCACTACAGAACCTTTAGTGATCTTCCACGAACTATCACCAAATGTGCAGTAATATCCTGCGTCATCCAATTACCTTGTACTAATCAAGCTTTTGTTAAGCTTTGGCACATGTCTCACATTCTTGAGCATGAATGAAGAACCATTCTGAAATTTCAGCTGCACATCGCCGACACCAACTATGTCGCTAAGAAAAATCATTGCCAAGAAGAACACGACCTTTACTGGGTGCATCATATGTACTGAACCACTCTCTTTGAGGAGTCACGTGAAACGATGCACCTGAGTCAATAACCCAATCCTGTAAAGCATAGTCATCAGTGGCAACCAAAAATGTTGAATCCATGGCAGATGTGAGATAAATATCTCCATCAGAATCTTCAATAAAAACATTGTTGATCTCTTCAATCTTTATACTACTTTGCTTAGTCTTTCCTTCTTCTGAATTCTTGTCGTTACCTTTCTCTTGTTTCCACTTTCTATAGTCGTTCCTCAGATGTCCCTTTTTGTGACAATGATAGCACTCAATGTCTATTCGGCCACGTGATTTGCTATGAGATTTTCCTCTCTGATTCTGCTTGCCCTTTTCTTGTGATCGACCACGAACAACGAGAGCATTGCTAGTACCACGAGAAGTATCAAGATTCTTCCTGCTAACCTCTTCAATAAGCAAGATTCCCTCAACATCAGCACATGTTAAACCATCAGGAGGTTCTGAGTTACTTATGGTTGTGCGAAAAGTATCCCAACTTTTTGGCAGTGTAACTAGCAAGAACATTGCTTTGAACGGATTGTCAAAATTGACTCACTACGCAGAAAGATGACTGAAATTTGTGTTGAACTCATTGAGATGGTTTCACATTGGTGTGCCCTCATCCATCTTGAAATAAACTAACTTTTTCATCCAATAAACGTGTAATGTTGCACTTTGCTTCTCATACAGGTCACATAACTTCTTCCACAGCTCATAACTAGTATTTTACATGTTCACATTGAAGTACACATTCTTTGACAAAATCAGCATGATGGTGGACCTGGCAAGCTCATCCAACTCCTGCCAATCATACTCATCCATATCTGCAGGCTTTATCCCTTTCATCTTTATCTGCCCGATCTACTTCTTCTGTACTAAGACATTGTAAATTTGTTCCTTTCAAAATGGAAGGTTAGTGTCATCTAGCTTCTCAATGTTCAACAAAGAGTTCTCCGATGATGAATCCATCACTCGACAAGGAACAAAAGTGATAGATTTGCTCCACTAAAGAAGATGATAGAAAACCTGAAAGTTTTTGGCAGAGTCTCCCCTGCAAAACTGACTTCTGAACCCAAAACAAATGTATACAATGACTGAAATGCTGATCAAAGTGGCTAAACCGGCAAGATAAAATCTCAAAGAACTGTCAATGTCAATGTCTCCAACTCTAGAGAGTGTCTCTGACCAACTAAACACTGTCAAAGGCATACACATAAAGATGACAGCAATGCCAACAATGGCGGGTTAGCAGATGCACACCAATACTGCACTAACCGCATAAACATACATCTTATGTCGATGCCGAAACTATGGGGATTTCGGGGGCTCGCTCCAAAACCTGTATCACCAAAAGGATCTCCACATTTGAGAATCCCCCAGCTCAATAAAAACTTACCACGACCCTCAACAATAGGCTTTTCATATTTCCATCACAATACATAATCTTATATCAACCACAGAAACACTTTTTAGTAACCGTTGCGGCGGTTTGTCTGATATAATAGACCCTCAAGACCTTACATCAAATATGCATGTGACAGACATTGCAGAAAGAGTCTGCAACAAAAACCTGTACGTAGAAGAACCGATGAGGGTAGACCACCCTACTGTCTGAACTGAATATCTCTTAAACTGTGCAAAATTTGCAGAAACTTTCTTCTGCAAAGTTTTAGACCACGCAAAAACGATTGGGGCATGGGGGAATGAACTTGAAATAAGCAATTTTTACAGATCAAAACAAATCTATAAAAATTTGCAGCTTCTACTTCACGATCTACAGGCAGTCTGAGTGACGTATCTCAAAATTGGTGAAGATTTTGAGAAAACTTTTGTCTGCAAAGTTGAAGAGGACAAAAAACTGGTCAGGGAGTGCAAGAATCAGCTTAAATGAAGATGTTTTGGTAGGCCAAAATAGATCTGCAAAAACGTGCTGCAGCTTTTGCTGTTTCTCCGCTTGCCTCCTCACTGAGCTCCAATGGTGCTCCCAATCCTTGAGCTTTGATACCAATTGAAGAGCGCATAAGAGAGCGTGTGTGTGTGTGTGTGTGTGTGTGTGTGTGTGTGTGTGTGTGTGTGTGTGTGTGTGTGTGTGTGCAGCAATGGAGAAGACAGGAGACACATGTTTCGGTGGACTTCGAAACACAATAGTGTTAGGGTTATGAGTCCTTTTTCTTTTATGTAAAATGAATGGTCAATGTTAGTTCCCGGTAGTCTCCGGCCACCCAACACTTAGGCACAACACATTGGGCTTTACCCCCCCAACACAAAGGTTATTGCCCATTCTCCAAGCGATTGAGAAGGTTCCGATAAATTGCCACCGATGCAAGCCATTTTTTGAACGAGGAGGCCCCTGGGGTGCGAGCGCTCAAGAAGCACAAATTGGGGGTGGAGCATCTTTCTCGGAAGATGGCCACATTCATCTTTCTTGTCAACAAGGAGCCTGATTTGGAGGAGTTGCACCTTCCACACCTTTAGGTTGGGTCCGTCATACACGATGCCAAGGAGCACAAGGGTGTCCCCATGAATCTTGCAGCGAAAGGCTAGGCACTTCAGCTTTAGTACCCTAGGAGAAGGCTTGATACTTTGGCTATGTTGGGTGAAGAAGGGAGTGAGGGAAGCTATAGATGCGCACACACACACCCGTAGATGCACACACACACAGCAAGAAGCTTGATAGCTTGAAGCTCCCTCACTTTGCTATGAGAAGTTCAAGTGTGAGTATAAGAGAAAGATACGACTCCCTAAGTACAATGTATCACCACACATGCGTATAGTGTGTATATGTGGTTACACGGGGAAATAACCTCTAGCCAACACTAGAGTAAAAAGTGCCCATGTATAGGAAAATGGTTCACATCAAAACTACTCGAGGGACAAATGAGTGTAACAAACCCCCCTGGAGTGAATGATGTGAACATGTACAGGGAGGTGAGAGATCAGCCCCCACATGGTAACAAGCCTAAAGCTTTGCGAAAAGCTTCAAACTTTTCCCTTGGAAGAGCTTTGGTGAACAAGTCTGCCACATTGTCTTGTGTAGGTACACATGCCAAATCAATATCTCCTGCATGTAGCCACTGTCTGACATAGTGATAATGCACCTCAATGTAATTTGTGCGAGCATGAAACACTGGATTCCTAGCAACTTCCAATGCACTTTGACTGCTAGTGAAAATGGTCGTAGACTCATGTGGCTTCATGCATAGATCCATCAAGAGATGTCTGAGCCATACACACTCCACCATAGCCGTGAATGCTACCCTGTACTCAGCCTTACAACTGGATGTGGCCATAGTTAACTGCTTCTTACTCAACCATGATATGCATGATCCACCAAGAAGAAAGCAACTGCCACTATTGGACACTTGTGTATCATAACAACCAGCCCAATCACTATCTGTAAATGCATGCAAGCATGGCTGATTATCTCTACCATAGAAGAGACCAAAGTTCATAGTGCCTTTGAGTTCATAGTGCCGGGGCTATGCATAAACCTGCTCAACTGAGAAACAACATATTGTATGTCTGGCAGAGTGTTGCATACATAAATTAAGCATCCCACAGCTTGTTGGTAGAGAGAACTGTCAAATGCATCATCACAATCCTCAATTGAGAACCTGAATCCTGTCTCAACAGGAGTTGAAATGGACTTGCAACCTCATAACAGAAACAATTAAGCAGCTTCTCAATGTATTTTTCTTGATGTATGATAATACCCCCCTCAACGAAAACAAACTGGATACCAAGCTAATAGCTCAAATAACCAAAAATTTTGATCTCAAAAGCTTGTTGCAAATCAGCCTTTAGTTTCTCAATTTTCAGCTCAAATGACCCAGTCAAAAGCATATCATCAACATAAAGAACAAGCACAATCAAGTCATTGCCATCTTTGCGTACATAAAGTGTGTGCTCAATTGGACTACATTTGAAACCAAGAGCAATCAAGTGCCGATGAATCTTCTGATAGCATGCATGTGATGCTTGCTTAAGTCACATACAAAGCCTTTCGCAAGCGACATACTTTATGCTCCTTACCTTTAATGGCAAAACCAGGAGGTTGTTTGACATAAACCTCTTCATGTAAGTCACCATTCAAAAATGGAGTTATCACATCCAATTGATGCACTTTCCAACCAAGATGAGTAGCCAATGCAACCACAATATGGATGGTAGTCATGCATGAAGTAGGTGCAAAAGTCTCCTCATAGTCAATATCATATTGTTGCTCATAACCTTTTGCAACAAGTCACGCTTTGTAGCGTCCAATACTACCATTAGACTTTCCCTTAACTTTGAAAACACACTTAGTACCGATTACATGCTTACCTTTAGGTAAGTCACATAACTCCCAAGTACCATTCTTGGAAATATAATCCAATTCGGATTGCATAGCAGCCATCCACTCCTCATTTTTAGATGCATCTTCAAAAGATAGTGGTTCTTCATTACATGTTTTTGCAATGAGAGCTACATCCACAAAATCACTCGATACATTGTGAGTAGATGATCTTGTTCTACCACGCAAAGCAGCACTTAACTTACTATCTTGTAAAGTTTACTTCAGCCATCTTGGCATTGCTTGTGCATCCCTGATAGAAGTGAGTTCCTTATGTAATTCATGATCAACTTGTACATCATCAATGGGCTGAACTTCATGCTAATTTTTAGCCATGTTTGGATGCAAATTTTGAGCTCTTTGAACCTCATTTGGCTGCTCTACATGGATGTACCACTTTGAAACAAAGGCATAAGTGTATCAAACATATCTTGTGACCCAATAGTTGGCTGCGTTTTTCATTCAAGTAAGGGATGATCTGAATTTTCAGCAAATACCACATCATGACTTACAACAATCTTGTCTGTTAATGAATGATACAAATGATAACCTTTACTTTCAACACTATAGCCCACAAAGATACTGCCTTCAACCCTGATGCAAACAAAGATGCTGCCACTCTTGATGATGGCGATGCAAAGTTTATAGATACATTCCCCATTGCTTGTGTCTTTGCTATTGCAGATGGTTTATTTTATGAGGAAAGAGAATGGAAGACAAAATAAAAGTTCAGGATAATAAGGGCATGAATGGGACTATGATATCACTGTTATAGCTTTGTAACTCTTGAAATATTGGAAACATTTCCCTCTGTAATCAATTTGCTTTGCTTTGGAAAATTTTAGACTTTGAATATAATTTATCACTTTACAATAGTGATCTTGTGTACAACTTGGTTAGTACCATTTTTAGTTATTATTGACATCTACCCGTCACAATAAGACTAACGCCCATTTTTTGGAAAAGTGTCATTTAAAATTTTTTTTTTTGAAAAAAGTGCCTTCTTTCAGAAAGGCACCATTTTAAGGGGAAGGGGGGGGGGGGGGGGGGGGGGGGGACGGTTGCAAAACTCATTCTATCTTTTCACTTTTGCAACCTTTGAGGTCTTCCACTTTTTTTCTACACCTCGGACTAGACATGGATGCCTCCACAGCCTCTACATTTGCACCCACATCCACCCCTTTGTCACACTTCACCCTCTTCCTTGAGGACACCAACTACCAGGGAAAGTTGGATCTTCACACCTTCTTCACTCGTCTCCCTGACCTTGAAATCGCAATTTCCCTTCACATAGACGCATTTGCCGAGATTTTAGTGTTCAAGGAGGAGCACATCATAAAATATGTCGTATCTATCCCCTTGTAAGGATCTATGGGAATTGCGCTCTCTTGCACTGCATCCGAAAAGATGAGCACCCATTCTCCAAGCACTTGAGGTGGCTCCAAGAAATTGTCGTCGATATGCAGGCCATTTCTTGGGGATGAGGAGATCTCAGGGGTGCTAGCGCTCAAGAAGCATAGATTAGGGGTGGAGTACCTTTCTTGGCTGGCCACATTTATCTTTCTTGTTAACGAGGAGCCCGATTTGGAGGACCTGCACCTTCCACACCTTCAGGTTGGGTCCATCATCAAGGATGCCAAGGAGCACGAGGGTGTCCCCATGAACCCTACAACGGAAGGCCAGGCACTTTGGCTAGTGAGTACCCTATGGTTCTCAAGGAGGTGGTTGAAAAAGCAATCATTGTGGCTGCCACTAGTGACACTCTAGAGTATGCACCACTGATGGATGAGGCTATCTTAGAAGTAGAAATTTTCCGCTTTTCATTAGTGGTAGTGGATAAGGAGGAGTATATCTTCTTGCATGTCTTGGAGAAAGCATTTGGCCTATGCATGGATGAGTGCTTGAGTGTTCTATGCACTAGCACCTAGTTTATATTGGGCAGTGCATCAGATTCGCTTGAAAGCAAGCTCCTGCCACTTAGTGAGTCTATTACTGACACTATTACACTAGTGTGTGTGGAGGTCCTAGTAGCAGAGCAGTTGCACATGGTCGAGGAATATTTTCAAGTCACGCAAGCCAAGGTTGTGGCAGCAAGGATGCCTAGTCCAATGTAGAACCCCCCCATAATGGCCAAAGCTTGTGGATGTAATGAAATCATGTATCTCCTTGGATACCAAGGGCAATAGAGAGGACAAGGATAGAAAGTAGGCAATAAACCCTACCCCACTTTCAAGGTTGTTTGTAGTAACCTTAATCATCTTTTTCTTACCCTTGATTGGTTTATGATGCAAACCCATGAGAGTACTGGGAGGCCTCCGGCCTGGCCTTCCTTGTCAACATGGTATCAATTGATAGTCATTCTTCAAAGTTTATTCAAACCCCACACTAGCTTCTACACCTCTCCATGATCCTCCTCACCCTCTTTAACAAGGCCCTTGGACTCGTGGGGACGATGCTACTATTGATCCTTTCTGTTGATGGCGCATTCCATGCCTATTACAAGAGTGATGCAGATGAACATGCTCCAAGTAATGTAGCCAAAATGGATGCCATCCGTGTTGCTAAAGTTGCAACTGCCTCACGTATTCCTTTTGCTGTCATTGATGTAGCAGCCAGACCTGGCGCCAATCTTGCAACCGCTACCGCCTTCAACCCTGATGCAAACAAAGATGCTGCCACTCTTGATGATGGTGATGCCAATTTTGTAGACAAAATTCCCCACTTCTTGTGCCTTTGTTGTTGTAGATAGTTTATTTTATGAGGAAAACGCAATTATTATTATCTCCTTGTCTGCTGTGAGAATTTGAATGGTTTGTTGCCTCCATGCAACACTGAATCCAAACGTGAGAATTCCCCTCACCATGGTGATGATCTGATGGATCTTCAAAGTGACACCCCAAAAGTAGCCTATGTTACCATGGAAGATTTTTTTGATCCAAATCAAAGCACAACCTACATTTGCTTGCATGTTGTTGTTCCTTTGTGATGATGCTATCCATGATGGGCATTGTAATGACCTGCATTTTATGATCTCCACAACCAATGTCAAGACAATGTGCAAAAGTTGCAATCCTTGCAAAGCATCAATAAGCCCAACACAATTTTGAGAGAGTTGCTTCTTGATGGCGAGGTTATGCCGCATTCCAACCCATATGTAGATGATTATGTGGAATTCTTAATGCTGCCTATGTGAAAATGCCAATGATTATATCCCTGTAATTAAACCTATGGATGCTGATGGCAAAGAGGAAGATGCCATAGTTTTTGTGTTTTTTGCTACCATGTAGACCACCAAGAGTACTATACTATTCCCATAGTCGAGTTTGAACCCTCTTCATAGATGCACCCTCTCCAATGCTCACTTTCATCCACGCATCAAGAGCATTGGAGCATACATCTTGAAATTGTCATTCAAGAGCATCAAGCTCTTGCTCCCTTTACCTTCTGGAGAGCTAGACAAGGCGTGTAAATCTGAAATGACAAATTCAACCATGAACGAGCAAGGGTAAATCTGAAATGACAAAGGGAGCAAGAGCATCAAGATCTTGCTCCCTTTGCCTTCTGGAGATCTAGACAAGTCAAGTGTAAATCTAAAATCACAAATTCAACCTGGTAGTCAAAATATCTTAGTGAAGCTAGCTCTATTCTTGGAGATGATGGCCATTCAGATATAGGTTTTCATTTCCCACCCACCTTAAGTTCAAGTAATCAATAACTGTTCCAAACTCTCCTTGCGACTGATCAATCTGATGGTACTGCTCGTTTCAATAAAGTTGAGAACATGAACTGTGTAACATATTGTGATGCCCTAAAGGAACCAGCATAGACAATGGCCTAATGGCATCTGGCTATTTAAGATAGCAACTTGCTATTTCATAATAGATTATGTTCTTCCAATTAATGAAAAGTAAAAGGAGCCAGTATGTGAGAGGTCCCAAAATTGAGATGTCGATAAGCAATTGTAGGGCCCGAAATAGCAAATTTTCCTTTGTCAACAATTTGGAAAGTTGGCCATTTCTTGTATGGTTATAAGCAAGACACCACAAAGGGTGGAATTATGCTCCAAATGAGCATATGAGCATGTGCATATGCAGGGATCACCTTGTAGCTTTTGTTGAAATACAAAGTGTCATCTCTTTGGACCTTACCTTCGTAGCCATGTTTAACATGGGAGAAGTCTAATAAGGGTTGGAGAAGGAAGTTGTAGAATTTTTAGTGAACGTTATTGTTCTTCAACTATCTCATGTATAGATAGAGAGGGTGTAGAGAGGGAGGTAGATACCTATATCCCTCTCTCTACCTACACCTAATTATCCCTCTCTCGATAGAGAGGTAGGGAGGGGTAGGTTGAGTGCAATATGATAGAGAGAGAGGGTAGAGAGAGCAATAGGAGATTTATCTACTATTACTCTCTCTACTCTCTACCTTCTCTCTCTACATCCTATCTAATTTTAAACCCTGATCCTAACCCTAGATTTAAAATCTAATCTTAATGCTAACCATACATACATACATACATACATACATACATATACACACCATAAACCTAATCCTAAAGATAAAACTAACCTTAAACCTAGATTTTTCTATTCTCTCCCTCCATCTCTCTATCTATCTCTCTCCCTCTTTCTCTCTATCTCTATCTCTCCCTTTCTCTCCTTCTCCCTTTCCCTCTCTATGTCTTTCTCTCTACCCCTCCCTCTTTCACTTTCTCTATTCTCTATTCTCTTGATCTCTCCCTCTTTCTCTATTCTCTCTATCTCTCCCTCTTTATCTTTCCCACTTTTTATTATCTCTTTCTTTATTCTCTCTCTTCTCTCTCTCTCTCTCTCTCTCTCTCTCTCTTTCTCTCTCTTATCTCTCTCTCCTCTCTCTCTCTCTCTCTCTCTCTCTCTCTCTCTCTATTCTTTCCCTCTCCCTCTCTATCCCTCCCTCTCCCTCTCTCTGCTCTCTAACCTCTATCTCTTTCACTCTATTATCTCTCTCTCTCTCTCTCTCTCTCTCTCTCTCTCTCTCTCTCTCTCTCTCTCTCTCTCTCTCTCTCTCTCTCTCTCTCTCTCTCTCTCTCTCTCTATCCTTCTCTATATCTCTCTTATCTCTATCTCTTTCTCTATTCTCTCTCTCTCTCTCTCTCTCTCTCTCTCTCTCTCTCTCTCTCTCTCTCTCCCTCTCTATCCTTCTCTATATCTCTCTTATCTCTATCTCTTTCTCTATTCTCTCTCTAAGTCCTCTCTCTCTCTCTCTCTCTCTCTCTCTGTCTCTCTCTCTCTCTGTCTCTCTCTCTCTCTCTCTCTCTCTCTCTCTCTCTCTCTCTCTCTCTCTCTCTCTCTCTCTATATATATATATATATATATATATATATATATATATATATACTAATATATATTTTTTGAAAGTTCTTTTTTAAAGTTATTTTGATCAATGTTTAACTTTTTTGGTTGGTCATTCATTCATTTTTTAAAAATTACACATCTTTTTAAATAGGACGTTTTTTCTCTAATATAACACTAACTTACATTAAACATACAAAAGAAAAAAGCTTTTTTCTATATACTTTAGCACTAACGTAACATTATGCATTAAATATACATTAATCTCTCTTCCTCCCTCTCTTTTCCTCTCTCTTGTTTTGCTCTTTTCTGAATCAAATAGCAAACAAGAAAACACCTACACGCTAATCACATGCTCTCTACAAGCAATCAAGCAATGCAAATGAGGGCAAGGAAGAAAACATTTTCTACAAATATGCAAGAGGTATGATATTTTTCCATCTATCTATTCTAATGTATGTGTGTTTAACACTAGAATGGTAACCTAACAGGACATAAAAGTGTCCTTTCAGGGTTTTGGGAAAAAATTCCAAAACCATAGTAGATCCACTCATTTTGAAAAATCCTTTCATGAGCTTATAGTTCAATAACTACTACATATGGGAAAAATGAGAAACTTGTAATTTTTCTCATCCCTTGGTCACTACAAGCCTCCAAAGTTGATGGACCAATGCATTTTGCCCAAAACAACAATTTCTTACGGTTGATTGCATATAAATAAGTAAGGAGATTTTTGTAGGACATGAGATAAAATGCCCCGTTAACTTCAATGGGTTGGTGACCAAAACATATGGTTGCTTTTACCTCACTAATTGTTTTTTGGGGAAAAAAAAATAGGTACAAAAAAGTTGCATTTTTGCCATTCTGCGGACCTGTCATCAAAGTTTCTATAGTCACGCTCAATACAAATACTATATACATGTTTTCTTAGTTCCCTTCGGGCCTATGGATTCAAAAGGAGCCATGGAGCATGTCAAAAGTATAATGGATCTCTTACAATTGGAACCTTGGGGGCAATGATAAAGTGCTCAATACAGCAAACATGAAAAAATTGGGTTTAGCATTATGACCTCTAGAAACCCATAGAAACTACTCAATATCTAGCCAAGTTTGTAGTCTATGATTAGATATGGTCACTACCTACAAAATACACACAATTGGCCTAAGAAACTAGCGATATTGAGAAAGTTATACTTGCTACTTTAAAATGTATCGTATTCTTCAGCAATCAAAAAACTCAACCATCATCATATACTATGCTATATAGCATATTAGGTCCCCCAAAACTCAAGGAAGATAATCTTTATGTTATACATTACACTTACACAATCAAAATTGAATTTGGATATCAAGAAAGCCACCAAAAAAATCATAAAAGTGCTAATTTTGGCCAAAACACAGGATTATGCAATTCTTGTAAATTGGTCATAACTTTCAATTTTAACACTTAGCTCTCCCTACAAGCATCAAAACATGTTGAGAACTATGAAGGCCTAACCTCTATCCATCTAAACCTCACAAACATGAAGTTTAGAATGGTATAGTTGCCAAAAATTGAAAAAAAACAAAAAATAGGACCCGTCTTTTCACACAGTTTAGGTTCAAAAATGTTGTGCAAGAGTAAGGTTAATGATGAGATCGATACTCAAAAAAAAATGCTAAGTTTTTTTCAGCTCATAAGGAAACTTTGTGGATATATAGCACCTAGAAATTCATTTTCATACTCTTCAAATAATTCAAGCAAAATGGGCACTTAACAGGACACAAAACTGGCCAAGGACATAAAAGTGTCCTGTTACCATTCTAGTGTTAAGACAATAGGGCGGGGTGGGTTGTTAAATAACGTTACCTTGTGTAGAGCTTTCATACGATCAATTCTTCTTGCGATCCCACACCTTCTTCTCACGGTCCATCCTTTACTCTCCAACGATGACGATGAGAGTGGTCGTGTGTGTGTGTGTGTGCGTGTGCACTTTTGTATGTGTGTGTGTGTGTGTGTGTGTGTGTGTACACGCGCTCTTTT
Organism: Adiantum capillus-veneris; assembly: GCF_014529385.1. Lineage (NCBI taxonomy): Eukaryota > Viridiplantae > Streptophyta > Polypodiopsida > Polypodiales > Pteridaceae > Adiantum > Adiantum capillus-veneris. The sequence continues at coordinate 76,275,405 of NC_140951.1, forward strand.
GTATGTGTGTGTGTGTGTGCGCGCGCGCTTTTGTATGTGTGTGTGTGTGTGTGTGTGTGTGAGAGAGAGAGAGAGAGAGAGAGAGAGAGAGAGAGAGAGAGAGAGAGAGAGAGAGAGAGGGAGGTAGAAGATAAGAGGGTGAGGCAACAGGTGTGATGGCGGTAATGCTTCAAGAGCAAGGTATGCTCAAAAAACACGGCATACCATGTTCTATTTCTTTTCTATGACTGTCAATTATTATCGCGGGTATTATCGCAAAAATTACCACGTTATTATCACAAATATTATCGTGTTCATAAAAATCTAATGTACAAAAAAGTATTTAATGTTGCATTCTTTTTGCAATCCCCAATCTATTTTTCCACCTCCTTTAGTATCTTTTTTTTTAATTTTTTAGCATCTCTTTCTTTTCTTACTCATTGTAATTTTGAAAATTATATTTTCAGTTCTATTTTTAGTTTTTTAAGTTTTGTTCTTTTTTTCTAATCATTGTACTTTATTTGAATTTTTATTTAGTTATTTCTATCAATTTTCTTATTGAAAATTTAGTTGACACCTAATCTACCAATTATTTATTTTTTAAAGCACATGTTATTTTTAATAAATTGTTTTACTCATTGTGCTTTATTTAAATATATTTTTAGTAATTTATCTTAATTTCTCTATTAAAGGTTTAGCTGACACCTAATCTACTAATTAATTGTTTATTTTTTAGAGCACATGTGACTTTAATTAAATTTCTTGACTTAACATGTCTCTCTTTCATGCATGTGTACGACGATTGGGATGATTGTGGCCAGCCGAACGGCCCCAAATGTGATTGGTGGCTTAAGGACAAACTCCCTTGTCTTTGCGCCAAGTGCAAACGGGCAATCCGTTGCTTGAGGTGCATTTCTTTGAAACATGTGGAGAACGAATGGCTTTGGTGACCTCAAAAAAGCGCTCGAGTAAATGAGTGTGCGGTTCCCCCTTGCCTGAGGATGCCCCCTATTGGTCTATGTTTGGTTGTGGTGCTCTAGCATGCAAGCCTAAAAGACAAAACCAAGAGCGATTGGGCAAAGGCATGGCACGTGGTGACTCTTCCACTAGCTCTACTTTGACAACTCTTCCACACGCGTCTCCAGGGACACTTTGAGCTTGAGGATGGGTACATGTTTGATGTGATGAGTTATTGGTTCATGAAGGCAACCTATGCGAGGAAGATTATAGACCATGCACTCAACCGACATCAGTAAACGGAGGACAGGTTGTTATTGAGTGCCCGAACACCTCTTTACAAGGGTGCATAATACTCGGTCCTTTGGGTAGCGTTGGAAGTCCTCAACTTGCAAGAGAAATTTGTCTAGAGGAATGCAAGTCTAGATACACTCCTTGGGTAAGTTCTATATATAGATTTTTATACGTGGCACTTCCTTCATGGCGTGCGCTTGCATTTGTATTAATAATATTTTTCACTATAGTTTAATGGGAAAAAATATTCCTAAAGATCACCACATACCTTTGGATCGCGGACGAGCTAGATCGTATGTAATTGCACTTGGCATGGAGTATGAGTGCATCCACGCGTATGTCAATGATTGCATACTATAATGCAATGAGCATTCATGTGCTACCTCATGTCTCGTTGGTGCGGGGAATCACGCTACAAGATCGGAGTGAGAGGGGCGCGCCTACCCCTCAAGGTATTGAGATATTTTCCACTAATCCCTCGTATTTAACACATGTTTAAAAGTAGGCCTACGGTGGAGCTTGAAAAATCTTGGAGCGATGATTAGTATAAAAGTGACAATACTAAGTGTTTGCCTCTATCATCGATACAGCTTGCCAGCTTGTGAGATTTATGCTCAAAAGACAGAGAGCATTGGATATTTATTGACCTTGCATGTCAGTAATGTTAAAACTACCTACAGAGACTAGATCTTGCACTCACTTCTACACTTTTGAGTCTCTTCTTTGAAACAAAGATGCAATCATAGCTACATTTACATGTATGACATTTCATGGCTAGGAGAGCGAGCAAAAGGGAAAAGTAAAGGAGAAAATCAAAGTTTTGAGGGCAATGCTTATGAAGAAAACTTGGCGGAGTAGTGTGATGGATGCATATCATGTAATGATGCCTATTATGTATTCCATACGCAATCTTGACTAGAGGGTGCCCAATCTCAAAACATATGGATGCAATGGTGGATTGTCCAAAGGAGTTTGGAGTGTCCTAAAAAATTAGAGCAGTCAGTGGTGGAAAAGCATTAGCATGTTCCATTCTCTCATCGACAAAGGAAAGTCCTCTTGAATTACTTTCTTGCTAAATGGATTGGAGCGCAGACACCAGTACACAATATTGATTACACAAAAATATAGATGATATAAGAAACTTGGTGAATGAAAGATTAATACATAAGACAAACATCTCATTGGCCTCAAATATTAAAAGATGCAATGCAATAATCAGTGAAAAGCATGCAGTAAAGACAAGTACACCTCAAACATGAGACCAAACAAATTATCTTAACCACATCTCAAATTATCTTGACCACATATTTCAAATATAAAAACCATGTTCAATTACAAATTTGGACCAAATGATAGGAGAGTTTGACTAGCGGTCATTGCGTCCTTGCTGGCTCAGTCTTCAATGATCTTAAAAACTCTACCACTTGCATCATAGATTTTCTCTCTTTGCGATTCGAGAGAGATATCCAATTTCTAGCTCTATAAAGTATGGCTTCCATGGTGGATTTTTCATGGGCATTTCCACCCATCCATAGATCATGTACAATCTTCCAAAAATCATATAGCACTTGCAATAAGTATCCCAAAGCGTAGACATCACTTGTCCGAGTATATGAATGTTTAAGGAGGGGATCACATGACTCGAGCACCAGTTATCCTCACTTCTGATGCTATCGATCAACAGTAGATTAAGCATGCGACACCTTGTTGGGTTTTTGTTTGCCTCATATAAAATTAAGCAAAAAGTGCTTTTTGGGTTCTCATAGTGGAAGTCCCCAACCAATAATGCCGATGCGTGCCTTCAAATCTTTAGTGAAGTCTAGCACTACATTAAATGGGTGTAGGTCGGTGTGAGTAATGCTTGCGGTATATGCAGATGCCATGCCATCCGTGTAAGGTCTCTGACCCCGACCAAAAGGAGCACCATTGTACCATGAAATGAACATAATGAAAAAAGTTACTATTTTTAGCAGTTTTCCAAATTTTGTCAGTGCCATGTTGTTTAGAATGTTATAAAGCTTCCAAATGTGAATTAAAATAATTTTTGTGAAAAAATTCCAAAAATAGTAAGTTTTTGGTCGCCCGACCCGTCTAGTTTTGACCGTCTCGAAAAACTGCACCCATACCCCGTATTTGAAAAAAATGCATTTTCGGACCCCGGGGGCTGCTAAATATGGTAGGTACTCAGACCAGTACGCCTTAGTTAAAGCTTAGTATAGCAATTTACAACATTAAATTCCGACTCGTATGGGCTGTTTTAGCCTAAAATCATTTTTTCCTAAAGTTGTCCGGGGAGGCACCGGGGCTCGAGGCTGTGTGGGAACAGGTTCTAGGACACTCTGAGCTAGCTTTAGTAGCTAGGGGGCGCCCTCTTGTCTTGTGGGATTTGTGGGAGAGTTTCCAATCTTGAGAGTGAGTGTGAGAGCCAGTTAGACTAGCTAACTGGACACTTGGTAGGCAGGAAACTAGACTTGCCATGCATTAACTGAGTGCTCATTCAGATGCAAATAGCAAGGCTGGTCCATTTTCAGCTTGGAGGAGCCTATTGAAGGGTTTGCTCACACACACACACACACACACCTAGTACACACACACACACCTACACACACCTTGGGGTGCTGCTGCCTGCACACACAGTTTTTGAAGGAGAAGTAAGGAGGGAGGTGCTGCCGAAATTCTCATCTTGAGGATTCATTTGAATCGGAAAATCAAGAGGATTATTAGCCCCTAATTATGGTAATCATGGTTTAATTCCTGCTCTTCTTAATTCTCTTCATTATTCTCCAAATTCCTCGTTTACTATGCTTAATCCTAGCTATAATTCCCAATAGCTGTTCTCTAAGTTTACATAGCTATACTCCATTACATAATCATCATCCAATTAGCTAATTTATGCATCCATTCATCACTCTTAATCAATGATTAATACTCCGGTAAAAATGTAGACTTGATGAAATTCACCCTTTTACCACTCAATAGAAATGTAATTAAGTTAGATTCAATTCTTTCTCACACATTAAGATGTGATTAAGGCAAAAATTAATCCGTCATTAGGCCACTAAGAAGAGAATTTTCTCTCACCTATGCATGCGGTAACTCTGCATCTTTCTAATTGCACTAGGAAAGTGATTGAGCTTGCTTACTTCATCTCTCTTGTAAATTAATTAGTAAAATTCTGAATTTCTTAATCATCTAAGCAAAGTGATTAACTTTAGAGCCGGTTCACATAGGGCAAGTAAAGTATTACCCATAAAATTGCTAGCTCTCGAGGGAAAAATCTAACCCCCTTGTATAAGGAGGATTCTTCAATGATTCTAATCTGGCATTTGGTTTGTTATGATGCTCTCGGACTTTAGCTCTTTTCTTCAAGTTTATCATTTAAAGTAGTGAGTGTAAAATGGCCCCGGTTAAGAGAACTCGCTTTGGTGGTGCCCACGACCGCGAGGCTGTTCATTCTATTTCCAATGTTGAACTAGTACTGATTCCCCTCCTGATCAACAGGGGGTAGAGTTCCTTGTTAAGGGCTCTTGAATCCACGATTGCTGTTTAAGCTGTGGATACCCACGTCTGCTGGTTAAGCGGTGGGAACCCACGTCTACTGGTTAAGCAGTGGGAATTTCCATGTCGTGCTTTCTATGCGGTGGACATACCTAGTTGTATGGGCAGCTAGGCGACAACGGGAGGAGTAAACTCTCGTTGGAGGGGAGATGTTTTACCTCCAGAACATTGGAATTTTAATGAATAAGTTTGAGTAGAATTTTTACTAGAATACTGTCTTGGTGACGCTTTGTAATACTGATTGAAGGGCTATCTTAACGAGCATTGTGATTCAGAACTTAATCAAGGAATGTTTATGTTGAAGAATTATTGTGATAGTAATTAGGACACACAAGGAAGTGTGAGTGTGGGGGTGGAAAGTGGGGGCTTGGCTCAGGTTGCCAATGCCTATGAGAAGGGTGGTCCCAATTGGTCGGGAACTCTCTGTCCCCATAGTGTTTAAATCGACACTAGTAATACTCATTGCCCCTAGAGCGGAGAAGTCTCAAGTGTACGTGCCTCTGAAAAGGCACTCGGGATTTGTCCCCTCTTGGAAGGTGGGTCTTAGGATCGCTAGTAGATAGGTTAAGTACGCTTCCCCTGCGAGGTGGAGCTAGATCTCATTGCTAGTAGGCTCGAACTCGACTCGCTTTGTGATGAGAGATCATCCGCTAGCTGAACCCTGAACCACTTTGTTTGCTTCCGCTATAGATCTAGTTGCCACCAGGTTCACCATCACATCCGCCGTTTGATACGGCGGGGTGGGGACCTCACAATCCACTAGAGCATGCATAATGGGGGGCATATGCATCACTACCTCCTTGACCTTGGCAAGCTGCTCCTGGCTTAGTCGCATGTCAAGAGGGTGGGGGGGGACTTTTTCCACCCTTGATGCACTGTAATTGAAGGGCACCTTCAAGAGCATGTCACTAAGCAAGCCCCCATTATAGTAAAGAAATATTTTAATCCAAGTTGACTCATTTGTGAAAGCAATGCACTTGACAATTGTTGGGTGCAAGACTTGCATGCCCTGCTCTGTTTGAATGCTCTCGAACTTGAAATTGTTGTTTCCCTTGTAGAGCTTCCCACAATATGTTATGTGCTCAGGAAGAAAGTAAATCCCTCGTACTTTGTACTCTTTTACTTCACCAAAGGCCCGTGAACCAATCATTTTCCTTCAATCAATTCCTCATGTGGAATGTCGATGAGATATGCGCACATGGAGTTGTAAACAATGTGTATAGTTGCCCCTATCCCTGTAACATCTGACTGCTTGGATGATGCAGCGATATCGTCGGTGACGCTCTCTCTCTTTGGAAGTGACTCTACATCTAATGCCCTCATGTGATCGCCCTTCACTTTCTTCTCATTCCATATTGCGTCCCATATCTACAACCGATACAAATCAGTAGAAGCTGGCACCAAATCTTTTGAATCCTCGTATACAACTCACATACTTCGCAAAATAGTGTGAGTTCTGCGTTGATAGTCAAAGTCCCCAACTATCTTCTGCCTTTCACAGAATTCTACATTGCCTTCTCCTCGAAGTCAATGCAATGTATTTCCCCAAATTTTCTCAACAAGATCCCTGATGAGGATATCAGACTCATTGACTTTCCTCATGGCCTCATTTGCATTTTGTGATACTAAATGACTCCTTCTGTGCGTAAGACACGCGAGATGACTTTTCTCTTGTTGGTGGAAAGCATGGTGGTCGCAAAGATAGCGAGAGCTACGATTATTAATACAACAAAAAAACACTTAATACACATCCATATCTTTTGAAATAAAAACAAAAATAAAGAGTCAGACAATAGCAACTAGAATATCAATTGTACATGAAGCAAAATATTACATTGTCTTCCCCATTTACCCTAAAATGAGAGTCAAACAATAGTAACTAGACCATTTCTTATACTTTAAGAAATATCACAATAACAGACACTTAAGTACGTAGCCATATCTTTCAAAATTAAAACGAAAACAGTGTCAAACAGTAGTAACTAAGTAATTAATTGTACATCAAACAAACCATCACATTGCTATCCATTTATACTAAAATGAGAGATAGAGAGAGAGAGAGGGGGGGGGGGATATTAGAAAGCATTTAGAGCAGTTTCCTAAACTTTTAAAGATAGACAAAATTAATGTTTGGAATTGTTTTATATTTTCATGGATGAAAATATAGATAGTTGCACTACATATCATTTTGAAATCTTGAAAATAGAGTAACAAAGAGTATCTTTTTAGGGATTTTTAACTTGATTATATTGTTAGAGAGAGAGAGAGAGAGAGATTTTGAATCAATCTTTATAATTCCTTCATGTTGTAGACACAAAGAATAATGTTTTGAGGTTTATTTTATATTTTGAAAGTTCCATAAAGAGAAATAGAGTGAAGTATATGTAGCATTTTTTGATTATATTGCAGGTTCTTAATGAGAGAGAGAGAGAGAGAGAGAGAGAGAGAGAGAGAGAGAGAGAGAGAGATGTAGAGGAGATGGACAATATTAAGGCTTTCTATTGAGAAAGGGTGCAATTATATACATGTCTAGGAGTGGTTACAAGGGACGTCACACAAGATTCATAGGATTCATGGGAATGCCTGTCGTTTGGCATCTCACTAGTGACAACATGGATGATGACATAGATTGAACCACGAAAATGTTTGGAGGAGTAGGTGTATGGCTGGATGGGTAGGCAACACTTGAAACAAGTTGTGCCTTGGTGGATTGAACCATGGGAGCATTGTGATCTACAGGGATGGTGACATTTTTCGCGGGAGCATGGGTGGATTGAACCATAGCACCAACCAAGCTGGAAAGAAAGGCCAGCTCAATGATGGAGGCATCACCATGAGGATCAGCGCAACTGCATCTTTTCATGAGGAGGAGCAAGCAACTACGCCTGTAGGGAGAGTTTGCACGATGAGGGAGGAGTGAGGCAAGGCCTGCAGAGAAGCAAGGGGTCCCTGTGGCTTGATTCGTGGCATCTCACTGGTGATAACATGGATGATGACATGGATTAATAATCCAACAATTCCAATTTTGTGAGGAAAATCAGAGCAAGTATTCTTCAATATGTGATGAGGTTTGGTGGGAGATGATGTCAGATTCAAAAGTAAGCCCTATATTTTTGTGGAAGGGGAGAATTTGTCAATGTGTCACATATAGCATGTGTCGACGCTAGCCATCAAATGGTGGAAATCTTCCATGACAATGGCAGGGCTTAGCGAGGTGCATGGATTCAAAGGTCATCTTGAATTTGGACACAAGAGTAGATGAGACCATGGTATTATTCCCAAAAAGTATCATCTTTTTTGTCTCCTTAGGCATCCCTTTTGAAATTTGTAAGAACATTAGTTGCTCATCCGTCATCATGATGGAATTCCCAACAACGTTTAGTTTTAATAGCATCCTACACACGTCGCCTTGGACCTTAGGAAATCCTATGATAAAAGGTAGGGCATGTTTAGCTAGTAGCAACCTTGTGAAAGCAATATGTGACTATGAAAAAGAGGCTCTGTGTTGTTTTAAGAAGTGGAAACATGAATACCTATATTGAGATGCAATCATCTATGCTTGTGCCTTGAGGGCATGTTCCATCATGCAAGACACTAACATGGGTTAGAGAACTCATAATGAATTTCTACTAAGGGGCTCTAGTAGAAATATATCTTTCTTGATGGTGCTTTGGTCAATACATATGCCAAATGTGATGTCCTTAGGGAATCACGAAATGTTTATGATCAGATTCCTATCCACGATGTTATCGTTTGGAGCACTTTGATTCCAACGTATGTCCAATATGGTTGTGGCAAGGAAGCTCACATCTCTTTTCATTTGATGCAAAGTCAAGCACCTTGAAGGCACGTGGCATTGCACACACTATTAACATGGGTCAGAGGATTCAAGATGAGAGATTTAGTGTCTTGCATGTCAACAGGTTGATGATGAAACTTGGGAATGCAATGTCCATAATGGCAGTATGAGAATGCTCCCTCCACACCTTGTTTCCTATCATGCACCTCTCAACCACGTCCACTCATGACCAATCTCATGGCGGTGATGTTGCTCTTTGGCAAGATGATCATGGCTACCAACCCTATCTTCATAGCTTTGTCACCATTGTGCAACTTCCCTTGCACTCCAATCGCTAGGCTTGCAATAGCACCCTCCTTTGATTTTACATTTTATTTTATGTTTTTATTGATGTCATTACCATAGAATGTGAGATGCATAACACCCTACATAGGTAGTAACAAGGTTAGAAAGTAAAGCAACCATAGTTGGCTAGGCATCATTAACGCTAGCAACATTAAGATGTACAACAAGAGATAAGGGCCAGGTTGCACCACGTGCTAGTGGGGGCAAGGTCGACAAAGTTATGCATAAGGTCGCACCCTTATTACCAAAAAGAGAAAAGGTAAATTTCTAGTTTGAAGGGAAACGTGGGAGAGCTCTCATAGGGGAGGAGAGACCTAAAAGTGAGGCGACCCTTTCACTTCCAAAAAATAGCTTAAACCCTTCAATTTTCAAACTGATAGTAGGGCTAAGAATTAGCTTCGACTTTCCAAGAGAGAAACATGGATCACCTTTATTTTAGTTAGTACTATCCCTACTAACCCATGGTGTGACTCAGCTCTAAGTGGCTCTGTGTGTGCTCTATTTTGAAAAAAATTCTACTTCACTGGAATCTTCAAAAGATACATTTGACTCTCTCTCTCTCTCTTTTTCCTATGCGCCACGCCCACGCGTCTCCCTTTGTCCCTCGTGCGCCTGTATGCATGTTTTGTCATTCACGCATATAGCATGCTGTCTATATTTGGTTCGCATCTTGCATGAGGAGGCATGGGAAGAGGAATTGGTCGAGGGGGGTGTAGGGGTGTGGGGAGAGCATCTTTGTAGTGCAACGAAGAGGCTTTTGAAATCTCTTCTCTCTCTCTCTCTCTCTCTCTCTCTCTCTCTCTCTCTCTCTCTCTCTCTCTCTCTCTCTCTCTCTCTCTCTCTCTCACTCACTCTCCCCCTCCAGAGGGTTCTGTGTCTCAGCTTCTCAGTATAGGGTGCTCTTGTTAAAGCATCGAAGATGATGGCGTGACCATCTTCCCAAGGGAGAAGGCAAACAGGGCAAGTGAGTGGATGGTAGGAAAAGCAGCAAAGTCTGAGGCGGCTTGCAGACAAGGCGGTAGGCAAAAACGTTGAGAGGGGGGGGGTATGGGGACTGCCTCGCGCATACCTTCCTTCGCGCAAAACTGTGTGTGTGTGTGTGTGTGTGTGTCTCCTCGAAGGAGATAGGGAGTGAGGAAGGTGGAGTGAGGAGGCAGGTCCAGATGCAAAATAGGGATGGGAGCACGATGCTGAGTGGCTTTTGTGGGGCGTTGCAAAGGGGGAGAAGTAGTAGGAGTCTGATGTGGATTTTTTTTGTCTTTGTGTGGGGGTGGGAGGGATATTCCGACGGCATCTAATAGAGATATGAATTTCTTTATTAGTGACCCAGGTGTATGATATGCATGATCCACCAAGAAGTAAGAAATTGCCACTAGTGGACACTCGTGTATCATAACAACAAGACCAATAAATAACTGTAAATGCATGCAAGCATGGCTGATTATCTCTACCATAGAAGAGACCAAAGTTCATAGTGCCTTTGAGTTCATAGTGTCGGGGCTATGCATAAACCTGCTCAACTGGGAAACAACATATTGTATGTCTGGCCGAGTGTTGCATACATAAATTAAGCATCCCACAACTTGTTGGTGGAGAGAACTATCAAATGCATCATCACAATCCTCAAATGAGAACCTGAATCATGTCTCAACAGAAGTTGCAATGGACTTTCAATCCTCAAAACCAAAACGATGAAGCAGCTTCTCAATGTATTTTTCTTGATGCATGATAATAGCCCCCTCAATGGAAACAAACTGGATACCAAGATAATAGCTCAAATGACCAAGATTTTTGATCTCAAAAGCTTGTTGCAAATCAACCTTTAGTTCCTCAATTTTCAGCTCAGATGACCCAGTCAAAAGCATATCATCAACATAAAGAACAAGCACAATCAAGTCATTGCCATCTTTGTGTACATAAAGTGTGTTCTCAATCAAGCTACATTGGAAATTAAGAGCAATCAAGTGCCAATGCCTCTTCTTATACCATGCATGTGATGCTTGCAAGTCACATACAAAGCCTTTCGCAAGCAACATACTTTGTGCTCCTTACCTTTAATGGCAAAACCAGGAGGTTGTTTGACATAAACCTCTTCATGTAAGTCACCATTCAAAAATGCAGTTATCACATGCAATTGATGCACTTTCCAACAAAGATGAGTAGCTAATGCAACCACAATACGAATGGTAGTCATGCGTGAAGTAGGCATAAAGATCTCCTCATAGTCAATACCATATTGTTGCACATAACTTTTTGCAACAAGTCTTGCTTTGTAGCGTTCAATACTACCATTAGACTTTCCCTTAACTTTGTAAACCCACTTAGTACTGATTGCATGCTTACCTTTAGGTAAGTCACATAACTCCCAAGTACCATTCTTGGAAATAGAATCCAGTTCGGATTGCAAAGCATCCATCCACTCCTCATTTTCGGATGCATCTTCAAAAGATAGTGGTTCTTCATTACATGCTGTTGCAATGAGAGCTATATCCACAAAATCACTTGATACATTGTGAGTAGATGATCTTGTTCTACCATGCAAAGGAGCACTCAACTTACTATCTTGTAAAGTTTGCTTCAGCCATATTGGCATTGCTTGTGCATCCCTCATAGAAGTGTGTTCCTTATGTAATTCATGATCAACTCGTACATCATCAATGGGCTGAACTTCATCCTGATTTTCAGCCATGTTTGGATGCAAATTTTCAGCTCTTTGAACCTCATTTGGCTGCTCTACATGGATGTACCACTTTGAAACAAAGGCATAAGTGTATCAAACATATCTTGTGACCCAATAGTTGGCTGCGTTTTACATTCAAGCAAGGGATGAGCTGAATTTTCAACAAATATCACATCACAACTTACAACAAGCTTGTTCGTTAATGGATGATACAAACGATAACCTTTACTTTCAACACTATAGCCCACAAAGAAACATTTTATAGCCTTCTCTTGCAGTTTGTGACGTTGTTGTGAAGGAACAAGAGCATATGCCAAACAACCACAACACACACACATGGCTCACCATTGGCTTTCGACCATTCCAAGCCTGATAAGGTGTAACAACTCTCAAAGCTTTAGTGGGACATCTATTCAAAACATAGTTTGCACACATGAGTGCTTCCATCCAAAACTTATCAAGAAGATGCTTTCCTTTAACCATACAATGTGCCATTTCCAGAGAGTACGATTCTTATGCTTGGAAACACCATTTTGCTTAGGTGTATGTGGCACAGTACATTGATGCATAATACCTTTGTCACGAAGAAAACAATAAACTCATGTGACATATATCCCCACCACGATCTGTGCAAAGAGTAATAAGTTTGTTGCCACTGAAATTTTCAACCATATCCACAAAGCTTTGATACGCTTTTTGGGTGAAGAAGGGAGTGAGGGAAGCTATATATGCGCACACACACACCCGTAGATGCACACACACACAGTAAGAAGCTTGATAGCTTGAAGCTCCCTCACTTTGTTATGAGAAGTTCAAGTGTGAGTATAAGAGAAATATACGAGTCTCCCTAAGTACAACGTACCACCACACATGCGTATAGTGTGTATATGTGGTTACACGGGGAAAAAACCTCTAGCCAGCACTAGAGTAAAAAGTGCCCGTGTATAGGGAAACGGTTCACATCAAAACTACCCAAGAGACACGTGAGTGTCATAGGTTCAAGTACCCTAGGGGGATTGAGGAGGTGGTTGAAAAGGCCATCGTTGTGGCTTTCACTAGTGACACTCTAGAGAATGCACCACTGACGGATGAGGCTATCCTAGAAAGAGAAATTAGTCGCTTTTCATCAGTGGTAGTGGATGGGTAGAAGTATCTTGTCTTGCATGACTCGGAGACAGTATTTTTCCTACACATGGATGAGTGCCTGAGCGTGCTAAATGCAACAGATTCCGCACCCGCACCCAGTTTCCCTTGGCAGTTTTCCTTGGAAAGTGCACCAAATGCCCTTGAAAGTAAGCTCCTGCCACTTGATGACTCTGTTTACTAACACTACTACACTATTGTGTGTGGAGGTCCTAATAGCAAGGAAGTATCACATGGCCGAGGAATATTTCGAGGCCATGAAAGCCAAGGTTGTGGCAGCAAGGATGCCTTCTCCACTGCAAAACCCCCCCTCTAATAATCCAAAGATCGTGGATCCGATGAAATCATGCATTGGATTGGATTACAAGAGCAATAGAGAGGAGAAAGGCAAGGATCAGGAGGTAAAATCTACCCTACTTTCAAGGTTGTTTATATATTTTTCTTACCCTTGATTGGTTTATGATGCAAACCTAGTGTGCTTCTTATAGTACTAGGAGGCCTCCTGCCCTTCCCTCTCAACATGACATCAATCACCAATCATTCTTCAAAGTTTCTACCCACAAGCACGATCCTACACATGCATCCATGATGGTACATTGTAGCAGCACGTGCTAGCTTTTGCACCTCTCCACTCTAATGTTGACCATCTTCAATAAGGCCCTCAGAATTGCGAGGATGATGCTGCTATTGATCCTTTCTATTGATGGTGCATTCCATGCCTATTACAAATGTTGGAGAGGGGGAATAGGGAACACACCCAGCACACAGAATACTTGCCTCTCTATAGTCCAGGGATTCCACATCACCCCTAACCTCTCAGATAACACCTTCAAATAAGACATATTTAGGAATTATGGGAATTATTCAAGTCCCATTTCTTTAAAAGGGACTTAGAATCTTTCTTTTTTTTTTGGTTCAATCTCTCAATTGTTTGTGGGCACATTTTGTGCCATGTAAAAATATATCACTTAACACACAACTATATAGTTGCATTTGTATCTGGGTCAAAGTATATATAGGTGGTACCACTTTTGGGTGTCTTGGACACTACTTCAATTTGAGTACTTTGGGAACCCCATTCTCACACTTCATACAAAATATCACCTATCATATTATATATCAATAAATTTGTGAAAATTTTACCGATCCCCACTTTTTGCAAGTGGTAACACCAAAAGGTGCAAAAAGTGGTACCACCTAAATATGCTTTGAGCCATTTGATGTGGCACTGTTAAGACCAATATAGGAAAATTCAGACCTATTTAAGTCTCACATTTGTATTCTTTTTGAAGAAATTGTATTTTCTATTTTTGAAGCTATACAAAAAGGCTATAATTTCTATTTTTCATCGAATGAAATCATGTACTTTGTAGTCTAGCTATTTGCTTTTGTCTAATTGATGCATTGTTTGTACTCATAAGATTACACACTATGGTTGACTTTAAACTTTTTCCCCAAAACTCACAATAATGAGTAAATTATTTTAACATACATAATAAATTACCAATTTTGGTCATGCTCTTGCTGATGGGCCAAGACGTCTCCAAGAGACACAAGATATAACTGCTACCATGGGAGCCACCTCGCATCAGTGTGAGGAGGGTCCCAGGGAGGAAATTGGCTAGACATGGTTGTGCTAACGGACAATACAACATTGATCCACTCATCACAATTGATCTACTTCCCAAAGGTGACAATCATTTCCATGCCATCTTGTATAATCTCAGTGATGTCAGGACATGGGTCCTACGGGCAGGGCCATACCCAAAAGGGGGGTCACGCACCCCGGCCACGGGCCAGCTAGCAGTGTGGACAGGGGATCCTAGGGCTAAGAGCCTATAACTATGGGCGGTTGGGTGGAGGATCTAGGTCTCTAGCTCCTAGGGTTCTTACACTGGTATGAGAGCAAGGTGGAGAGGAGGAAGGAGGGTGGAGTCATGGCGGGGAAGAAGGAATGGTTTTCTTCTCAAGGCATGTACTCTCTCTCTCTCTCTCTCTCTCTCTCTCTCTCTCTCTCTCTCTCTCTCTCTCTCTCTCTCTCTCTCTCTCTCTCTCTCTCTCTCTCTCTCTCTCTCTCTCTCTCTCTCTCTCTCTCTCTCTCTCTCTCTCTCTCTCTCTTCTCTCTCTCTCTCTCTCTCTCTCTCCCTCTCTCCCTCTCTCCCGGAATCTCTCTCTCTCATGAGCCATGGAGGGGACGTGGTTGGATGGCCATCAGATGGTCTCTTCCTCTCTCGATCTCTTTGTCTCTCCCGGCCGCAGGAAATAGCCCCTACAGAGCCGAGCAAGGCCGATATGGAAGCTCGTGGGAAGCGGTTCTTAGCCAAGGAACGGGGTGGCTACGAACACAGTCAAATCGGGAGTTCTCTCCCTCGTTCTGTTCTCCATACCCCATGGGCTCTTTTTCAACACTAAGTCGCCCCTTGGTTCGGCCTGGACGGTGCGCCATGGGCTGCTTCTTCTTCTGCGCAGACGATGGCCGCCATCGCTGTGAGGTGAGGCGTTAGTTTTTTCTTTTATTTTTTAAAAAAAACTTTTGGATGCCCTAGGGCAAGGGGACCATCCCACCAAGGAGATGGCCTGCGACACCATGAAGACAGTCCTCGGGGCCGCATGCATGAGATTTCCCAAGGGGAATGATCTTGATGCAAACAGTTTTGTCATTTCAATACGGTTGCAAGCTTCGAGCTCTTCAAGGAACACACAAGATCCAGAAAGATACTTGCAAAGCATGTATGAGAAATCATGCAGTTCCCGATTCTATGAGGGTTCTTTGCCAGCTTAAGTTTACTACAAGCACCGCCTAATCTTGGAATTAATGAAATCCAGAAAAACGGAATCCGGGTAGCTTTTTAAAGTTATGTTTTCTTCTTTCACGTATGCATTTGACAAAAGCAGTTACACTTGAGTAGTCGTAGAGATGCAGAGATGTCGCTCATAGTAACACATATGATGGTCTCCTCGATCATGCTCTAGAGCTCATGTATTGACACAAGGTTGTGAACCTGATCCACAATAAGTCACACAAGGCTTGAGCTATGCAATGTGTTGATGCATGTGTAGAGCATGTTTTTTGCCAACGGCAAGTATAGTGTTGTAACTTGATGGTGTTGGATACATGTATATCTCTCCATGAGTGCCACGTACATGTGCACAAACGTTGCACACAACTGCAAGTATAGTGTACATTAGATGTTTTGATATCATACATAACAAAAAATGCCCTTCGAGAAGGCATATGACCTTGTATGCTTGATATGGTATGCTTATGGTGGAGCACTTGGTTGAGTCGTAGTAGATGGTTGTGGGTGTCAAATAACTTTGGAATACACTTCATGTGTGTCACGGCTTCTACCCTACATGTACGACATGTGCATGCCTCTCGAGGAGGGTACATAACCGTGTGTGCTTGCGGAGGGTATGGCTTTGGTAGCATGATGCGGGGATGTCGTTAGTACTAAATCTACGCTAGTCTACTCGATCAATGCATGTGTCATATCTGTAGAGCATGTTGTTTACTTGCTTGAGGCAAGTTGTAACCCTTATGTCTGGGACATGCTACGGTAAGCCTAAGAGGTATCCTTATGTCTAACTGGTGATAGGGCCATCCTCGAGGTAACTGCTATATCTCAGAGGCAGAAAAAGTGTGCCTAGCAGGCACCATGTTTGCCTAAGCGGCAATAGGCATGTCTAGGAGATCATGAAGGTGTGCAGGGCATACACACATGTCTCAAAGGCAGTTATCAAGCAGAGCTTGAGGTATGTAAGGCATCAAATCATGCATCACATGCATGGCATGGTGATGGCATGTACGATGCAAGGACACTAGATTGTGCTACCTACTTGTGCAGGGCATGAGTAAGGTTAGACACATACGGCTTGTCCAATGTGAGACTAGGCTAGGCGCTATGTCTCTTACTCCTTACGTTTGATGAGACTAGGCTAGGCGCTATGTCTCTTACTCCTTCTGTTGGAGAGTTGGTTCATGTGTGAAGCTTGGGTATGTGGCGACTTCGTGCATTCGGCATATGCTATGAGCATACAAAATTGCAAAGAAATAGACAATGTGTTTGCAGGTTAATTCATATTGCAGGTTATTTCATTATGTACCAGGCGGGTGTATAGGATATACGACGGCGTCTGTGCAGATACGGCTATAAGCCATTTTGGGCATGAATTTTTTCCTTCCAAATTTCATGACAACTGGTTGCAGCAACAACGACCAGGTTAGCCAAGTTTATGTTTTTTTGTTTTCACTTTACTTGGCAATTCCTGTCATTGTGCAAAGCAAAGTGCTTTGGCAATTTTACATTAAGCAAGGCTTCTCCATTGTGCCCAGGTACTGCCCAATGACTTGGAGTCAAGGGCATTGGCACACAAGTTTGAGGAACTGGCACAATAGGGAATATTAGCTCACACAATCCCTACCAGTTTACACTGTGCAAGGCACTTATGGTTTTGGTTCTCACCCTTGAGACCGTTATAGTAGACGAGGGCTTACGTTTTTGCATGCCAGGCATGCTAAGCAGGTGGCATGGATTCCACCATTTTATGCATTATGCTTCCGCTATCACACTCGCAACTCTGTCAAGGACAGACTTAGTGATGGATTGTTGAACCTACTAGTTGGTTGCTATCAACACCCAACAGCACTAAAAGGAACCTAAATCTA
The DNA here is from genome assembly GCF_014529385.1 of Adiantum capillus-veneris. NCBI lineage: Eukaryota > Viridiplantae > Streptophyta > Polypodiopsida > Polypodiales > Pteridaceae > Adiantum > Adiantum capillus-veneris. The sequence continues at coordinate 76,292,829 of NC_140951.1, forward strand.
GGACTTCTTTCACGGGCAATGTGCCAATGCTAAGTCATTTTCATACACTCACAACCCTGCAAGGCACGTAGATCAAGATGTGGTTGTGTTTTTCTGTTACCTCTCTCAATGAGAGAGTCATAGCAAAAACTTGTTGCATGCTTATAGGATACGCTGCACGTTAGGTATAAGATGCACACGAGCATGGCAATCAACTATACACATCATAGTCATTCAATGAAAGTTCCGCAGCCCAGCATGCTCTTCTTCTCTCTTGTTCTCTCTCTTTAAGGGAATAATGAAAATCTTCTAAGGAGCTTTTGATATGTGTTTTGCTCGTGAGTCATCCTGAGCCAAGGTGCTCTAACTCTCAGCTAGCACATGGCTAAGATGCTACTCAAATAAGTCTTCATTGGTTCGTCCATTGAACACTAATTTGCACAAGGGCTATGAGCCACACAGGCTAAGAGCTATTGTCAGGCCAAGGGTAAGACCCAACTATTGGCATTCTTTGGGTGATTGTTTTCAAGAGTGAATAGATCTACCCAGGGAAGTATACATTGATGTTAATGGACAAGCAAGGTTCTTGTCATTCAGGATGTTTACAGTGTCATTTTTGCACTACATGTTTTCAGTGTGACACTCAAGTTGAGTTTTTGATAAATCTTCCACTCACAGCAGCTGATCTCTACAAGGAAGTATAGATGCAGCAATCAATTAAGACAGCATGGCTGTCCACAAGAGCTACGCAGTTCACTTGTGTGGATTTCTTGCTCTCTCTATAGCACTACGGAATGTCTATGGACATATTGTTTGGGGTACGACCTGCAAGGTGACTGCTAAATCACCCCATAGGCATTGAGGATCACAAATTGATCTCTCCCAGTTAAACTTTCAAGGAAAGAATTCCACAATCTACCACACGGTGGCGGACGAATTCAACTTTTTGTGTTGATTCCAATCATTATGTACACGGTTAACTATGTTGGTTACCGTTGCCTACTAGTTGAGCAGTTTCTACAGAGGGTCTTACCAAGGGGTTTGACTACTTAGATGTTAACCAAAGGGGTTGGATTGCGCAGGCAACACCCACGGTTTATAGTGCAAGTTGTATAAATACGCTTGAATATTTCAAAGCCATGCCAAGGGCATGTTGTAACATAGTATTTTGGATTGTAGCGTCCGCTATACCTTATGCTGTTACGAACCTAGTTGTAGGGTTCGATTTGGCACACGTTGTCACATGGGATACAACATGGTCTAGGAACTCAAGGAGTTCAGTTTAGCTAGTGTGGAGCATGATAATCAGGGTCCCTCTCACTCTTGTCCTAGAGTATTTGAAGTTACCTCCACACACAAGTACCATCTCGTACTTGATGGATGTCTCTTTTCTTGATATCCTTGTTTGAGACATATTCCACATGTAGAGAATATGAGTCTCTAGGACTGACACTGGTGCCAAATATATAACAATGTTTCGCAACGAAGTCCCTAGGTGCTGGTCGCATCCATGGATTCGACCATTTTTAGCACACAGTATCAAGAGCAATTTCAGTGGCCAGAAATTGTCGGGTACTAAGTACAAACTTGTTACGATTACAAGTGTTGTGAAACCACCTTAACGGAGGGTTGTTTCTACATATAGCTAAGTATGCTATGTCCATGCAAATGTCTCATGGTTGGTACCTAGGTGTGACCGGGTTGTCACATTCTGTTATGGTCCAAAGTCTCGTCATGGAACTGCGGTTCGGGTATGTTTGTGTTAAATGCATGCACACTAGGTGTTATGGGCCCTAGTGTTTAACACAAATTTATTTGGAGCGGCATGCAACTTCATGGACATTATTGTTTCTGCAATTTTTTGCATTGCCAGTGCAATCTCTCTTGCAGACTTAGTATGAGTTTACACCCTGTCATACAAGGTGATGGCTGAGTATGGGTGTTTGTGATTGGCTGCTTGAAACTCCAATCTGCTTTCACCTAGTTGGTTGTCTCCATTCCATATCGAGTATATGGCTGGATACTCAATGATTGAGTCATAGTTTGTCATCAGTCATGGGCGACTTTCTGTAAGTGGTTGGGGGAAAGCACCTCACTCTTACTGCTGCTATTCATCCCGCGTAGGATGGGCAGTTTACAAGCATTCTATTTAGTACTAAAGTATATGCAAAGTGCATACGTTAAATCACGCTAAAGGATACGTTAGCAAGAAGTGGAACAACTGGATCGATTACCTTTCTAGTTTGGAGTTTGCTTTATATGATGCAAGGCATGTTACAGCTAGTTTTAGTCTCTGCCTGTTATTCTCAAGTTATCAAGCTTAATCATCATTTTTGATGCAGTTGGCTAATGGCAAGAAACCATAGCAAGTCAAGGACTTGGTTGCTGTTGATGAGTATGTCAGCATATTACTTTCATGGAAAGATGAGCCGAGGTTATATTGCACATTCAAGTACCTCCAGAAAGTCTGAAACTTGGGTATACATTTAGACACCTCTTCGTTATGATAACTCGTTTAACATACTCAAGTGAGTTTTAAATGAAGTCTTCACATTATGTTGGTTACGGGTCGGTTAACAAAGACGGTTGTACAGGGACAACAATGTGGAAAATCAAGATGTTATTCTTGATTTCATTGAACCTCCCAATAAACCGGGTTCCCATTCAACAAACCGTTGGATCCATGAGGGATGCCACGGTGGAAAACATTAGTGTTCTTATGAAGATACCACCACCTGTGTTTTCGAGGATGAAAACTCTTCCAAAGGGGGAGTAATGTCAGGACACGGGTCCTACGGGCAGGGCCCTACCCTAAAGGGGGGTCACGGACCCCGGCCACGGGCCAGCTAGCAGTGTGGACAGGGGATCCTAGGACTAAGAGCCTATAAGTATGGGCGGTTGGGTGGAGGATCCAGGTCTCTAGTTCCTAGGGTTCTTACAAGTGAACAGCTCTTGGAATTTCAAATGTGTTTAAAGTAGACAAATTTGACAATTTGTGCATTGATAAGAAGCACTTGTCTCTTAAATACCTTCCCACCAAGGAAGAGGTCGTTTTGAAAGAAACCTATATTCCATGTCTTTTGCACCCATATGCAAATCTTCCTTGCAACAAGGACATAGATTGTTGGGAACTCCTTGATGAGCAAGTGAGGGAGGTGCTCACTAGGATGTCTGCATTGTGGGCATGTATCTGACAGGATCTTCTTGCAAGGACCTTCACTTTGGTAGGTGGGGCTCCCCACAAGACCTTCCAAGAAAATACCATCTCAAGTGGCCACCGTTTGGGTAGTCCTTGAAAAGATGCAAGAGGTTGTCACTAGTTGTTTTGCATTGTAAGCATCTACTCAGAATAATATCCCTGGTACAAGAATTCACCCTAGTTGGTAAGGATCCCCATAGAAACTTTCAAAAAAAGACCTTCATCATGTGTGGCCACTGAGGGTATGCGATGTTCTTCATAATGTATGCCTCCTATCTTCACTTGGGCTAGTGCTTGACTCATTGAATATTGCTTAGTGGGGAGAACCAATCCGTTGAAACCACAAGAGACAGGAACTTGTATCTCTTTTTTTTTTTCAAAACTCACAATGGTGAGTAATTTATATTAACATAATCAAGAAATTATAGATACTCATTATGCTCATGTCTAGATATGACTTCTCTTAGCAAATCAAGAAGCATCGGTTGATAGGGGAGCCACCCCACATCACTAATAAGGATCCCAGGGAAAAAATGGGTGACCATGGTTGTGCTAACCACAAAGAAAATGGCAGCAGTAACTCCAATCCATTCATCAAGGTTGATCTGTTTCCCAAAGGAATTTTTTTTCGGTGCTATTATGTACAATCTCAATGAACCTAGTAGTTTCTAAAGCATTCTTGAAGACTAGACAATTCCTGCTCTTCCAAATATGTTTGAAATAGAAAAAAATCTAACAAATAGTGTGATGAAAGGAAGTTTTCGACTCTTGAATACCATCCCACCCAATAAGAGATCATTCTTGAGGTAACCTATTTTCCACATATTTAGGACCCATTTGCAAATCTTCCCAGCCAAACCAGGACACTCCTTGAACAAGCGAGGTAGGTCTTTAGTGGTTGTTCTACATTGTGAGCATCTATGTGATCCAATCCCTCTAGCTTGGACCTTCACTCTAGTAGGTGGGGCTCCCCACAAAACATTCCAAAGAAAAACCTTCATCTCATTCGGCCACTCTAGGTACCCGATGTTCTTTGTGATTGCCACCCAGGTCGATTTCAGCCATTTCTTGCCCCAATGTTTTTTTAGGGGGGGAAAATAGACCTTTGAGACCATAACGGAGTTGTACACGTCCTTGGTTTGTGGTTTAAAAAAATGTCTATTTGTGGGCCACTACCATGCCTTCCACTCAAACCTAGGGTCGCAACAACATTTATGAAGCCATTCTAAATCTCTATTGTCTAGCAATCTTTTAGTCCCATTGAGGTTGAACTCGGAAACAAGAACTTGTATCTTAACTCAAAGGTCAAAACATACAATACGATGGTCAATGTCTAGAATAAAGATACATATGTTTAAGCGTCAAGGTGTTCTCGCTTAAATGGAGTGGAACCTACCCATCAATCACCCACCCCCCACATAACAAACCTCAATGTCCCCATATAGGGTGGAGGCTCAAACAATTTGAGACTCATGGTATTTTTCTTGAATCAGGTGAAAACCATGAGGCTAAAACTTAATTTTAAGTCTCAAGGTGCCTAGATGGAATGGAGTCTTCAACTTAAGTTCGAGCCTCAAGTTGCCAATATGGGATGAAGTCTCAATCTTAAGTTTGAGCCTCAAGGTGCAATAGAAGCTCAAACTCTAGCTCGAGCCTCATGGCATTTTCCCTTGAATTGGCGGAAACCACGAGGCTTAAGCTTACATTTGAGTCTCAAGAGATTAGATGGGATGGATGCTCAAACTTAACCTCGAGCCTCATGGAATTTTTCCTTGAATTGGTAGACACCATGAGGCTCAAGCTTACATTTGAGTCTTAAGCAGCTTAGATGGGGATAAGGCTCTAACTTAAGTTCGAGCCTCAATATGGGCACTCATTTAGATTGGAGGCTCAAACTTCATGGATTTTTCCCTTGAATAGGGTGGACACCACAAATCTCAAGCTTATGTTTGAGTCTCAAGATGCTTAGATTGGGTGGAGGCTCGAACTTAAGTTCGAGCCTCAAGGTGGGCACCCTTTTGGAGCGAGGGCTCAAATCTCATGGCATTCTTCCTTGAATAGAGTGGACACCATGAAGCTCAAGCTTATGTTTGAGTCTCGAGTTGCTTAGATGGTGTGTTGGCTCGAACTTAAGTTCGAGCCTCAGCATATGGAGTGGAGGCTCAAACCTCATGGAAGTTTTCCTTGAATCGAGTGGTCATCATGAAGCTCAAGCTTGTGTTCGAGTCGCGAGCTACTTAGATAGGGTGGAAAGTTCAATCATCAAGATGGGTGCCCATCACGCATGGAACGGTGAAGCAACCTCAACATATTGGTGACTCTGCAAAAGGAATCCCCAATGATGTGATTATACTCAAACATGAGGGCTAGAATGACTCTCGATAGAGAGATCCTCCAAGCATTGATACATTATGCGATTGCCCAGACTCGAGTGATTCATCCCGATACACTTTCCTCTGATGTTCCCTAACCAGTTGAATACTACTCAGTACAACACAATTGTGATCTCCATGTTTCTTGCAGCGTGATCACAATACAACTCTTTTTGCATCCGAACAACGACAATATCTGCGGGCAGAAGAGGTTGGTGTCCTATACTTGAATTTGAGTTCTTATAGTCAGTGGATGATGACTACATGTGCCCAGCCACCCTATCCACTCCACCTCCGAATGCGCGAGCATGGTGGCCCTCACCACCGGCGGTAGCTTTCCTAGGAGGAGGGAATGTGTGGATCCAAATTAACGAGGGTAGCTTTGCAAGAACAAGGGCATGAGGCGGTACCTTTGAAGAACAAGGGCATCGTGCTGCAGACGAGCATTCACCTTGTCCTTGAAGCAGCGGAGGAGGAGTTGCCTTCAACGTTTACACAGGGCAATGGCTGCGTTCTTGTGAGGATGAACAACTGGTCTTGCTTCACCTCCAGATGATCCCACCCCTACTTCAACCCCTTGCACAACCGCATTCGTGTCGTCAAATACAGCATTGCTGTAGAGCCATAGCGTATATTCTAGAAAAGAGTGCCTTCTGTTCACCTCCATGATCTCAACGCCGTTAGCCATGAGCCCCCTATTCTTGGCATGGCTGCGACGTGAATAGTGACGGCCGCATAGCAGGTTGCAGGTAGTCGAGGTGACCGGACGTCAAATTTGCCGTCAATTTTAAAATTCAAACTTGACGATACTGAATGTACTAGCAGTTTTAAAACTTGTTGTTGACGTCGCTTGACCCTTGTTCATAAATGCTTTTGGGTATACGTAGGAGAGATTTTTTTTCATTTCTAACACAAGGAGTTCCTTTTTTAAAAAAAATTGTATCTTCATGTTGTGAACCACCTTGTGCAATGGCTCAAGGCTCAAAGTTCCAACTCAAGATCGAGCCTTGGTCCATGATTGAAAAAAGACATGTTCTTATTGAGTAGTTGATCCTCGTGTTCTTTTTAAATGAACCACCTTGTGCAATGGCTCAAGGGCTCAAACTTGAGTTTGATCCTTGGTCCATGATTGAAAAAAGGCATGTTCTTCTTGAGTGAACAACCGTTTTTTTTGGAGTAGTGTATCCTCATGTTCTTTTTGGGTCAACCACCTTGTGCAAGGCTCAATGGCTCAAACTTGAGATCGAGCCTTGGTCCGTGACTGGAAAAAGACGTATTCTTGTTGAGTGAGCAACCTTATGCAATGGATCAAACTCAAGATAGAGCCTTGGACTAGGTAAGAACTTCTATTTCTACAACCAATTACAACCCTTCCTCAAGAATTTGTATACATTTTCTCGTCATGGGGTGGATTATTTATGACTATTTGAGCTTGCACTCAAGAGGCACTCATTACCCAACTAGGTGCAGTTGGAGTGCATTAAGAGATTCGTAGCCCCTCCACCACAACATTGATTCCCCATACCTTATGATACCTCCACCACAGCACCGATACCCCATACCTTATAATACCTAGCTAGGTATGAGGTGACTATCTCATAAGCTCATGATGATGTGATATGTCATAATGTGGGATTGCAACAGGATTTTATGTAACCATTGTACCTCTATACATACTATACAGCACTAGCTTTGTTCTTTGAAACATTGAAAAAGTAAAACTTCCACGTAGAAGTCATATATGAGCTAGCATCCAACACATAGAGCTAGACATACACTAACTTTTTTGCATATGCTAAGCAAAAAAGTCCTTATAGTAAAAGTTGTTTTTCATGTCTCACTTGAAATGTGTAGCCCGTGCTAAAGCATCTAACAAGTTTGATTGGCACTTACACTAGAGTAAAGCACAAGGGTCTCTATATAAACCTCTTGTCCAAGTCTTTGTTTTTCATGACATTGTTACCCCTAGGCTTTCATTTTTTTAGTACAATATTAGCTGCATAGAATATGATGAAAAATGTTTCTTGTCAAGGTAGCGATGGTCACCATGGGGAAATGGACGAACTTAGAAGAATGGAGCACGGCGATTGGTGCTTTATTGTCTGGGTAGTATGTATGGTTTGGTCCATGAGCTAGTCATGAATGCTCTTTGAGGTCCTTTATAGTGTCCCGGGGTGACTCCTTCATTAATCATGTATTGATGATTGCTAGAAGATGCTATGACTAGAATTTGTAATTTTCATACAATTCACTCACCATTGTGAGTTCTATTAAAAAAAAAGATTGTTGCTTATCATTTCTGTAAACTAGTACTTACCTCTTTTTTCTTTTTTCTTGATGTTCCCATGTCCAACATACAACACACATCTGACTTGCTGAAGCGGAACTCAAACCCTAGCTCATGCTCTCTAGGGGGCAACCCCAACAATTGCACATCGGGTTGGGGGTCCTATTAGTGTGTCATCTAGCGGTCTTAGGGTGGATACAGAGCAAACCGCAGACTCTATTGTTATCGTCTAGGGCTCGACATTGGCCAAGGCCGGTGGCTCCTAGGGTGGGGCTCTTGACTATTTGCACCCTTCCTGCCGGCGTTTGGGGCTTCGAGAACGGGTTTTTTTGTGCTTGGCAGCTTCCTTTCTTCTCATGGAAGAGAACTCGCTCTCCCTACCATGGTCAAAGATTGATGTTTGTCAACTTGAGGGTACTGTGGGTTTCATGGTCTCATGCTACCACCTAGTTTGCTTTGTATCCGTGATTTTATGGAGTTGTCTAGTGGTTTGCACCTTCAGTTGGTTTGGTGTTGGATTTTTCTTGTGGCCCCATGTGGGTTGGTGATGGAGACGTCTTGGCTCTGCCCATATTTTGGACTTATGCTCTGTATTTTGGTGACCTTGGCAACAACAAGTTAGCATGTGGTAGATGCTTGCTCTCCGGTGGCAGTTGAGGTGGCTATCTTCCTGCTTCTTATTCCACATTAGCACAACATGTTGGATGAGCAAGGTTATAAACACTATGCTTTGTTGACTTCCATGTAGTCTTTGTTTATGGGTGTTTCCCATGATCAGCCGATGTATGTTGTTCGACGGTTATGATCTTGGAACATTGTCAAGTGATGCCTTGGCTCTGTGCAAATAGGGCTCGCATCGTAATTTTTTTTGGTTCTAATATAATTTGTACTCACTGTATGTGAGTTTTGCAAAAAAAAAGAACACATATACACATCTAGACTTTTCCTCGTGTAGAGAGAGGATAGAAACCAACTCACAAAGGCTATTGATTTCCAATTTTCATTCTTCCTTTATATGCTTGGTTTTCATGCAACCCCATTCAAATGTTGATCTCATTCACACACTCTTGTACGTTATAAGATATTTTGTTCCTTTTCCAAGATCAATGTAGAAATTCATAAATCCATATGTGGTGGGTGTTTCCATTTATCTTTATATAGAGTACCTTCAAGATTGACATGGCTTTGGTTAGAACATATGAAGGTAGCAAGTTTCAAATAGTTTGGCTTTTCTTTTTGTCTCAGACTCAAGCACTCACCTTGTCTCCCCAAAAAGCCAAACCATATGATTGTATCTTCTAACCTCTACCCTACATAAAAATAGCAGGAGAGCGCAAGAAAAAATTGTCCCAAAATCGTGCATTTTTCCCAAAATTCCTAAATTGGTCTTAAATTGGTTAATTTGCACTAACAACTCCGCTTTAGCATACAAACCAACTACCTCACACCTTGAAAAAAAACACCCATAGCACAAATGCACCCACACTGCTCAACTCACCCTTTCCGACTCACAAAACACTCATAAGCTGCCCTCTTGGTAGCACCTTTCTAGCTGCAAGTAAACCCTCTGCAAGCAATGGCCAATACACGAAAAGCGAGAGAAGAGGAGGGGAGTGGGGAGAAGCAACACACGAGATTGGGGCAAGTGAGTGGTATTATTGCATAGTGAGTAGTACAACCAATGTATGCAGCTTCAATGGCAAGCCTAGCAACACACAAGCTTCAAACTTCCACCCACATACAGGCAAAAAAGCCAACTGGTCCAAAGACCCTCAAAAATGAACATAAACCTCCTTTTATAGGGGTGTGCCTAGGAGTCCCAAAAAAGACAAATGGGGTGATCTTCCATGTCGTTCACTTCATTTGGAGCTCTATTTAGAATTGGTTTGCATTGCCACCACTTGGCATATTTTTTATTTTTGGACACACTTACATGCTATACCTTTGGTTTTGGTCCCTTTCCCTTTGGCCGGCCGGACTTCCCTTCTCTTGGCCTTTGAGTGCCCTTAGCCTTGCTCTTCAATTGCCCTTGACGGTACCTCCTTTTCCAGCGAGACCCCTCCCCCTTGTTAAGGCAATAGCGATGTCGCTATTGGGGGGGGGGGGGCGCCGTCGCCAAAACTACCAACAAACGCCACTACAACACCGCTGAACAACGCCACGCGCATACCCGCCATATCCACGGGGAGGGGAGCTCCCCTCTCTCTCTCTTCTTGGATATCAATGAGGAGGCCACGCCTCACTATATATACTGTGGCATTTTGTCCGTTTACTGCGCATATGGGATTATAGCGCGCCACGTGGTAGTTCCCCACTGTCTTGCACCCCTAAGGGTCATGAACCCCCTTCAAAAAATGTAGGAAAAACCCATTTTTTTTAGTCCATTTTCCCCCAGCTCCCTTTCATTGCTCCAACCTCCTACTGCCAAGCCGTAACCACCGACTAAAATGCCACTTTCTCGGCTCCAACCACATACTCCATCTCTGCATTTTGACTCCTCGGCATCCTCGAACCAAGGCCTTCAAAAAAGGAAAAAAACATCTGCAAACAATTTTGGACAAAGGCACTCTAGCTTCCGACTGCTCCAACTTCTTGCTCCGGACACCGTTTGGCATGGACTCTCTTCCCGTTAGCTCCGTGTGATGTACACCCTGCTCTAGAACTTTGTCGGTGCTCAAAAGATGCTAGATGGCACATTCTCCAATGCGGTCAAGTGGGCTCGGAACCGACCCCCGGAAAAACTTCAAATGATCATATCTTGCAAACCATAGCTCCGATCCGCAATCTGAAAATATGGGTGGGCTCCATGAATTGAGCTCTACACATCTATACCTCAAGTTCCACTCGGATCACCTATCTCCAGCTGTCCTGTCTGGCAAAAATTTGCAAACCATGAAAGATTTAACCTTCAATAACTTGGGCTCCGTAGCTCGGTTTGATGATCCGTTTGGACCTGTTCCTTCAACACTTCAAGATCTTCATTTTTGGACCCAAAGGCTACACTTTGCATCTCCTTCACCTGCTACCCCAATTAGCCCCTTATGGAGCCTTCCCTGGCGTATAAGCCGCATCATGCATACACTTCCGCTACCACCTGCCATCCCATGATTTTCCTAGCTGCTTCAGTCCTTTGCCATGCTTTTGCTTGCCTGTACACATATGTCCATGCCACCGTCTAGAGCCGACACACTTTGGCTGCACCATCATTGCCCACCCCCTTGTTGAGCATTTATGTTTAACCACACAAGAGCTTTGCTTCACTATAAACTACAAAACCTGGCACACACTATGAGAAAACTAAAACCATATGTACATTGTTTTATTGCATCCTATTGTCAAACCTTCAAGTGGGTTGCCCCACCCCCTGCATCACATGGCTTCCACGTGGATCAAACACTTGGATCTGTTCACTTTCATCTATCTGCAACAATCTCCGATAGTGCCCTACCCAAGCACCTGGACCACCATGTGTGTAGGCTGCTCATAGCCTACCTTCAGCACTCCATGCATTCCTTTGCAACCTGTCTACTCCATACCCAACAGCACCAAGCATATTATCATCAAAAAAACATGTACCTGACACCAAGCTCCAACACATGGCTGACCCTCCCTCCCAACCAAATAAAGTGGAGGCCTTGAGCGTATACCCCTGTACCTGCTGAACTAGCCTCCATAGAGCTGTATCTACCATCATATGCATCAACCATAGCTTACATACTTTCACTGGAAGCGAATACACTGCTTGGACATGTTTTCCGTTCTCCACCATTGGACATGTTTTCCGCATCGAAATCTCCTCTATCTTTGGCATCACAACCTCCTCTTTGTCCACACACTCAATTCCAGCATCATCAAGCCCTTCCTCGTCAGCTGGGCCTTCAAGGTCGATCAGCACCATCTGCTCAACAATTTCAATTACCTGCTCTTCAATCACCTCTTCTACCACTGCATCATGTTCCTCCAAGAAAGAGAGAAACTCGTTCTCTACCGCATCCATCTCAAGTTCTTCCATAGACACGGCCGCTTTATCTCTCTTGGCAAAATCCTGCACATGCTGCAGCACCATGGCACATTCCACCGCTACTTGCATCAACACAGCCATTAGCATGGCACCACATACTACCTTCACCTACATTTCATCATATATAGGTCTAGACTGCTCCACTTGGCTTTCATCAAGCATCTCGGCTTGCTCTGTTCCCTGTTCTTCTTGCACATGTGCTATTACCATATCATCAAACATATAAGAGGGCAGCTTTATCTTTAGCAGTTCGGGTTTATCAGACTATGTCTCTTCGTCATAGGATGTATACTCATCCGCATTATTCTCCTTGATTGTCTCCCAGCTAATCGAGCTTGTATCATCATCGGCATAGGCATCATATACCGACTCCGTATCAGCATTTGCATCCACTTGCTACTCCACAAAAACTTGACCATCTTCACAGCTTTGCTCACTTTCTTCATTAGCTTCTGAACCCTTGATATCTGCATCTCGATTGCATTCTGCTACCTTTTCATGCAAACTTTCAACAAGAACATGCTTTACCTCTTCAATCCATACTGGAACCTCCCCATCTACTACCGCTTTTGCATCTTGGTTCACCTCGACATGGAGCTTCTCCTCGTTGACAAGCTCTTCCACCCTCGGCACATGCACATCACAAACCGAAAACCTCCAAGGAACATAACCAATAGTAGGTCTTACCTCCACGGGTCTTGCATTTTGCACAAGTGGAATCACCTTTGGTTGGACCCAAGAGCACTTTGCTACCTCCGCAACAATAGGCATGTAATTTGCTGGCTTTATCATTCCCAAGTCCAACTTCCGCTTCACCTCTCTGCTCTTTATCTTTGCCAGATAGACCATGTCTTCGTATGTATCTGCACCATCTTAGAACTTTTCTCTAATCCTTGGATGCAAGCACTCTAACAGCTTTGACAGCTTCAAAGACTGATTGCTTTTGACCCCGGTAGCAATCTCCAACTATTTCCAACAAGCTTCAAACTGCTCAATGAAAATAGAGAAATCTTTACTTACATCTTGGCGTACCGCCTTCATCTTTGCACCGGCTTCTTCCGCCGTAATCACATGTCGAAACCGCTCCAGAAGCTGACTCTGCAACCTTTGCCATGATTCTCGATCGCTGCTCTCTAAGCCATCGAACCACTTCTTGGCTCGTCCTCGCATCAACAACGGCACCGTCTGAAACCTTTTTGAATCCGTCGGACATATGCATCGATAGCAGTCATAATTCGAAATCTGCTAACCAATCCTCGGGATCTTCGACGCCCGTAAATATGGGGTCAAAACCTGGCTCCACCATCTCTTTCACCTTCAAACTCGACCATCAAACATCTCGACCATCAGCCAACCGCTTCATCGGCAAAAAAACACCACTTCAAACCTCAAATTGGAGCATGAGATAGCTCCTCAGTGGGGGCACCAGAAGATGGAGAGGGGCAATAGGGAACACACCCAAGACACAAAATGCTTGCCTCTCTCTAGCCCAAGGATTCCACGACACCACTAACCTCTCAGATAACACCTTCAAATTGGCTAATTTGCACTAACAACTCCGCTTTAGCATACAAACTAACTACCTCATACCTTGCAAAAAAACACCCACAGCACAAATGCACCCATACTCCTCAACTCACCCTTTCCGACTCACCAAACACTCCTAATCTGCCCTCTTGGTAGCACCTTTCTAGCTGCAGGCAAACCCTCTGCAAGCAATGGCCAAGACACGAAAAGCGAGAAGAGGAGAGGAGTGGGGAGAAGCAACACACGAGATTGGGGCAAGTGAGTGTTATTATTGCATAGAGAGTAGTACAACCAACGTATGCAGCTTCAATGGCAAGCCTAGCAACACACAAGCTTCAAACTTCCACCCACACACAGGCAATCAAGCCAACTGGTCCAGAGACCCTAAAAAATGAACATAAACCGCCTTCCTACAAAAATCTCCACTCTTATTTATATGCAATCAACCGTAAGAAATTGCTTTTTTGGGCAAAATGCACTGGTCCATCAACTTTGGAGGCTTGTAGTGACCAACGGATGAGAAAAATTACAAGTTTATCATTTTTTCCACATGTAGTAGTTATTGAACTATAAGCTCATGAAAGGATTTTTCAAAATGAGTGGATCTACTATGGTTTTGGAATTTTTTCCCAAAACGCTGAGAGGACACTTTTATGTCCTGTTAGGTTACCATTCTAGTGTTAAACTTCAATAACTTGGGCTCCGTAGCTCGGTTTGATGAGCCGTCTGGACCTCTTCCTTCAGCACTTCAAGCTCTTCATTTCTGGACCCAAAGGCTGCACTTTGCATCTCCTTCACCTGCTACCCCAATTAGCCCCTTATGGAGACTTCCCTAGCCTATAAGCCGCATCATGCATACACTTCCACTGCCACCTGCCATCCCATGATTTTCCTAGCTGCTTCAGTCCTTTGCCATGCTTCTGCTTGCCTGTACACATCTGTACATGCCACCTTCTAGAACCGACACACTTTGGCTGCACCAACGTGCTCCAAGCGGCCATGATCCAAGTAATGTAGCCAAAATAGACACCATATGTGCTACAATTGCAACTGCCTCACATTTTACTCTTCTTGTCATTGATGTAGTGCCCAAACCTGGTACAACCTTGCAACCAATACTGCCTTCATCCCTGATGCAAACAAAGATGCTGCCACTCTTGATGATGGCGATGCAAATTTTATATATAAATTCCCCATTGCTTGTGCCTTTGCTATTGCAGATGGTTTATTTTATGAGGAAAGAGAATGGAAGACAAAATGAAAGTCCAGGATGATAAGGGCATGAATGGAACTATGATATCATTGTTATAGCTTTGTAGCTCTTGAAATATTGGAAACAATTCCCTCTATAATCAATTTTCTTTGGTTTGGAAAATTTTAGAGTTTGAATATAATTTATCACTTTAAAATAGTGATGTTGTGTACAACTTGGTTCAGTACCATTTTTGGTTATTATTGAAATCTGCCCGTCACAATAAGACTAAAGCCCATTTTTGGTAAAAGTGTCGTTTTAAAAAAAAAAAATGGAAAAAAGTACCTTTTTTCAAAAAGGCAACATTTTACGAGGGGGGGGGGGTTGCAAAATTCATTCTAGCTTTTCAATTTTGCAACCTTTGAGGTCTTCCACTTTTTGTCTACACCTCGGACTAGACATGGATGCCTCCACAGCCTCTACATTTGCACCCACATCCACCCCTTTGTCACACTTCACCCTCTTCCTTGAGGACACCAACTACCAGGGAAAGTTGGATCTTCACACCTTCTTCACTCGTCTCCCTGACCTTGACACCGCCATTTCCCTTCACATGGATGCATTTGCCAAGATTTTAGTATTCAAGGAGGAGCTCATCATAAAATATGTTGTATCTATCCCCCCGTAAGGATCTATGTGAATTGCGCTCTCTTGCACTGCATCCAAAAAGGTGAGCGCCCATTCTCCAAGCACTTGAGGTGGCTCCAAGAAATTGTCGTCGATATACAGGCCATTTCGTAGGGACGAGGAGATCCCGGGGGTGCTAGCGCTCAAGAAGCATAGATTAGGGGTGGAGTACCTTTCTTCGCTGGCCACATTTATCTTTCTTGTTAGCGAGGAGCCCGATTTGGAGGACCTGCACCTTCCACACCTTCAGGCTGGGTCCATCATCAAGGATGCCAAGGAGCACGAGGGTGTCCCCAACAACCTTGCAGCAGAAGGCCAGGCACTTCGGCTTGAGTACCCTATGGTTCTCAAGGAGGTGGTTGAAAAATCCATCATTGTGACTGGCACTAGTGACACTCTAGAGTATGCACCACTGATGGATGAGGCTATCGTAGAAGTAGAAATTTGCCGCTTTTCATTATTGGTAGTGGATAAGGAGGAGTATTTCTTCTTGCATGTCTTGGAGAAAGAGTTTGGCCTATGCATGGATGAGTGCTTGAGTGTTCTATGGACTAGCATCTAGTTTATATTGGGCAGTGCATCAGATTCCCTTGAAAGCAAGCTCCTACCACTCAGTGAGTCTATTACTGACACTATTACACTAGTGTGTGCGGAGGTCATAGTAGCAGAGAAGTTGCACGTGGTTGAGGAATATTTTCAAGTCACGCAAGCCAAGGTTGTGGCACCAAGGATGTCTACTCCAAGGTAGAACCCCCCCTATAATGGCCAAACCTTGTGGATGTAATGAAATCATGTATCGCCTTGGATACCAAGGGCAATAGAGAGGACAAGGATAGAAAGTAGGCGGTAAACCCTACCCCACTTTCAAGGTTGTTTGTAGTAACCTTAATCATTTTTTTCTTACCCTTGATTGGTTTATGATGAAAACCCATGACAGTATTGGGAGGCCTCCGGCCTGGCCTTCCTTGTCAACATGGTATCAATTGATAGTCATTCTTCAAAGTTGATTCAAACCCCACACTAGCTTCTACACCTCTCCATGCTCCTCCTCACCCTCTTCAACAAGGCCCTTGTACTCGTGGGGACGATGCTTCTATCGATCCTTTCTGTTGATGGCGCATTCCATGCCTATTACAAGCGTGCTACAGATCACCATGCTCCAAGTAATGTAGCCAAAATGCACGCCATCCGTGTTGCTAAAAATGAAACTACCTCATGTATTCCTCTTGCTGTCATTGATGTAGTAGCCAGACCTGGCACCAATCCTGCAACTGCTACCGCCTTCAACCCTGATGCAAACAAAGATGCTGCCACTCTTGATGATGGTGATGCCAATTTTGTAGAAAAAATTCCCCACTGCTTGTGCCTTTGCTGTTGTATATAGATTATTTTATGAGGCAAACACAATTATTCTTATCTCCTTGTCTGCCTTAAGTTGCGAGCATCTGAATGGTTTGTTGCCTCCATGCAACACCGAATCCGAACTTGAGAATTCCGCTCACCATGGTGATGATCTGATGGATCTTCAAAGTGGCACCCCAAAAGTAGCCTATGTTACTATGGTAGATTTTAATGATCCAAATCAAAGGACAACCTACATTTTCCTGTATGTTGTTGTTCCTTTGTGATGCCACTATCCATGATGGGGATTGTAATGACCTGCATTTTATGATCTCCACAACCAATGTCAAGACAATGTGCAAAAGTTGCAATCCTTGCAAAGCATCAACAAGCCCAACACAATTTTGAGAGAGCTCCTTCTTGATGGCGAGGTTATGCCGCATTCCAACCCATATGTAGATGATGATGCGGAATTCTTAATGGGGCCTATGTGAAAATGCCAGTGATTATATCCCTATAAATTAAACCTATGAATGTTGATGGGAAAGAGGAAGATGCCATAGTTTTGGTGTTTTTGGCTACCATGTAGACCACTAAGAGTACTATATTATTCCCATAGTCGAGTTTGAACCCTCTTCATAGATGCACCCTCTCCAATGCTTACTTTCATCCACGCATCAAGATCTTGTACAATAGTATTTTCATTGTAGTTGAAATTGCCATGCAAGAGCATCAAGCTCTTGCTTCCTTTGCCTTCTGGAGAGCTAGACAAGGCGTGTACATCTGAAATGACAAATTCAACCATGCAGGAGCAAGGGTAAATCTGAAATGACAAAGGGAGCAAGAGCATCAAGATCTCGCTCCCTTTGCCTTCTGGAGATCTAGACAAGTCAAGTGTAAATCTGAAATAAAAAATTCAACCATGTAGTCAAAATACCTCAGTGAAAGTCGCCCTCTTCTTCGAGATGATGGCCATTCAGATATAGGTTTTCATTTCCCACCCACCTTAAGTTCAAGTAATCAATAACTGTTCCAAACTCTCCTTGCGACTGATCAATCTGATGGTACTGCTCGTTTCAATAAAATTGAGAACATGAACTGTGTAACATATTGTGATGCCCTAAAGGAACCAGCATAGACAATGGCCTAATGGCATCTGGCTATTTAAGATAGCAACTTGCTATTTCATAATAGATTATGTTCTTCCAATTAATGAAAAGTAAAAGGAGCCAGTATGTGAGAGGTCCCAAAATTGAGATGTCGATAAGCAGTTGTAGGGCCCGAAAGAGCAAATTTTCCTTTGTCAACAATTTGGAAAGTTGGCCATTTCTTGCATGGTTATAAGCAAGACACCACAAAGGGTGGAATTATGCTCCAAATGAGCATATGAGCATGTTCATATGCAGGGTTCACCTTGTAGCTTTTGTTGAAATACAAAGTGTCATCTCTTTGGACCTTACCTTCGTAGCCATGTTTAACATGGGAGAAGTCCAATAAGGGTTGGAGAAGGAAGTTGTAGAATGTTTAGTGAACGTTATTGTTCTTCAACTATCTCATGTATAGATAGAGAGGGTGTAGAGAG
The DNA here is from genome assembly GCF_014529385.1 of Adiantum capillus-veneris. NCBI lineage: Eukaryota > Viridiplantae > Streptophyta > Polypodiopsida > Polypodiales > Pteridaceae > Adiantum > Adiantum capillus-veneris. The sequence continues at coordinate 76,311,016 of NC_140951.1, forward strand.
GGAGGTAGATACCTATATCCCTCTCTCTACCTACACCTAATTATCCCTCTCTCGATAGAGAGGTAGGGAGGGGTAGGTTGAGTGCAATATGATAGAGAGAGAGGGTAGAGAGAGCAATAGGAGATTTATCTACTATTACTCTCTCTACTCTCTACCTTCTCTCTCTACATCCTATCTAATTTTAAACCCTAAATCTAAACCATGATCCTAACCCTAGATTTAAAATCTAATCTTAAATCTAACCATACATACATACATACATACCTGCATATACACACCATAAACCTAATCCTAAAGCTAAACCTAACCTTAAACCTAGATTTTTCTATTCTCTCCCTCCATCTCTCTATCTATCTCTCTCCCTCTTTCTCTCTATCTCTATCTCTCCCTTTCTCTCCTTCTGTATTCTCTCCCTCTCCCTCTCCCTCTCCCTCTCTATGTCTTTCTCTCTACCTCTCCCTCTTTCACTTTCTCTATTCTCTATTCTCTTGATCTCTCCCTCTTTATATATTCTCTCTACTCTCCCTCTTTATCTTTCCCTCTTTCTATTATCTCTTTCTTTATTCTCTCCCTCTCTCTCTCTCTCTCCCCCTCTCTTATCTCTCTCTCTCTCTCTCTCTCTCTCTCTCTCTCTCTCTCTCTCTCTCTCTGTTCTTTCCCTCTCCCTCTCTATCCCTCCCTCTCCCTCTCTCTGCTCTCTAACCTCTATCTCTTTCACTCTATTCTCTCTCTCTCTCTTTATCTCTCTCTCTCTCTCTCTCTCTCTCTCTCTCTCTCTCTCTCTCTCTCTCTCTCTCTCTCTATCTTTCTCTATATCTCTCTTATCTCTATCTCTTTCTCTATTCTCTCTCTAAGCTCTCTCTCTCTCTCTCTCTCTCTCTCTCTCTCTCTCTCTCTCTCTCTCTCTCTCTCTTTTTTGAAAGGTCTTTTTAAAAGGTATTTTGTTTAATGTTTAACTTTTTTGGTTGGTCATTAATTCATTTTCTTAAAACTACACATCTTTTAAATAGGACATTTTTTCTCTAATATAACACTAACTTACATTAAACATACAAAAGAAAAAAGCTTTTTTCTATCTACTTTAGCACTAAATTAACATTATGCATTAAATCTACATCAATATCTCTTCCTCCCTCTCTTTTCCTCTCTCTTCTTTTGCTCTTTTCTGAATCAAATACCAAACAAGCAAACACCTACACGCTAATCACATGCTCTCTACAAGCAATCAGGCAATGCAAATGAGGGCAAGGAAGAAAACATCGTCTACAAATATGGAAGAGGTATGATATTTTTCCATCTATCTATTCTAATGTATGTGTGTTTAACAAAATAGGGCGGGGTGGGTTAGTAAATAAGGTTACCTTGTGTAGAGCTTTCATGCGATCAATTCTTCTTGCGATCCAACACCTTCTTCTCAAGGCCCATCCTTTACTCTGAAAACAACGACGATGAGAGTGGTCATGTGTGTGTGTGTGTGTGTCTTCTTGACATGTGTGTGTGTGTGTGTGTGTGTGTGTGTGTGAGAGAGAGAGAGAGAGAGAGAGAGAGAGAGAGAGAGAGAAAGAGAGAGAGAGAGAGAGAGAGAGAGAGGGAGGTAGAAGATGAGAGGGTGAGGCAACAGGTGTGATGGTGGTAATGCTTCAAGAGCAAGGTATGCTCAAAAAACACGGCATACCATATTCTATTTCTTTTTTATGTGACTGTCAATTATTATCACACGTATTATCGCAAAAATTACCACGTATATTATCACAAATATTATCGTGTTCATAAAAATCTAATGTAAAAGTCTAATGTACAAAAAAGTATTTAATATTGCATTCTTTTTGCAATCCCCAATCTATTTTTCCACCTCCTTTAGTATCTTTTTTTTTAATTTTTTAGCATCTCTTTCTTTTCTTACTCATTGTAATTTTGAAAATTATATTTTCAGTTCTATTTTTAGTTTGTTAAGTTTTGTTCTTTTTTTCTACTCATTGTACTTTATTTAAATTTTTATTTAGTTATTTCTATCAATTCTCTTATTGAAAATTTAGTTGACACCTAATCTACCTATTATTCATTTTTTAGAGCACATGTTATTTTTAATAAAAAAATTTACTCGCTATACTTTATTTAAATATATTTTTAGTCATTTATCTTAATTTTTCTATTAAAAGTTTAGCTGACACCTAATCTACTAATTAATTCTTTTTTTTTTAGAGCACATGTGAATTTAATTAAATTTCTTCATTTAACATGTCTCTCTTTCATGTGTGTGTAGGACGATTGGGATGACTGTGGCCAGTCGAACGGCCCCAAATTTGATTGGTGGCTTAAGGCCAAACTCCCTTGTCTTTGCGCCAAGTGCAAACGGACAATCCCTTGCTTGAGGTGCATTGCTTTGAAACATGTGGAGAACGAATGGCTTTGGCAACCTCAAAAAAACGCTCGAGTAAATGAGTGTGCAGTCCCCCCTTGCTTGAGGATGCCCCCTATTGGTCTATGTTTGGTGGTGGTGCTCTGGCATGCAAGCCTAAAAGACAACACCAAGAGCGATTGGGCAAAGGCATGGCACGTGGTGACTCTTCCACTAGCTCTACTTTGACAACTCCTCCACACGCGTCTCCAGGGACGCTTTGAGCTTGAGGATGGGTACATGTTTGACATGGTTGATGAGTTATTGGTTCATGAAGGAAACCTATGCGAGGAAGATTATAGACCATGCACTCAACCGACATTAGTAAACGGAGGACACGTTGTTATTGAGTGCCCGAACACCTCTTTACAAGGGTGCACAGTACTTGGTCCTTTGGGCAGTGTTGGAAGCCCTTAACTTGCAAGAAACATTTGGCTAGAGCAATGCAAGTCTAGATACACTCCTTGGGTAAGTTCTATATATAGATTTTTATACATGGCACTTCCTTCATGGTGTGCGCTTGCATTTGTATTAATAATATTTTTCACTATCGTTTAATGGGAAAAAATATTCCTAAAGATCTCCACATACCTTTGGATCGCGGACGAGCTAGATCGTATGTCATTGCACTTGGCATGGAGTATGAGTGCATCCACACGTATGTCAATGATTGCATACTATAACGCAATGAGCATTCATGTGCTACCTCATGTCTCGTTGGTGCGGGGAATCATGCTGCAAGATCGGAGTGAGCAGGGCGCGCCTACCCCTCAAGCTATTGAGATATTTTCCACTAATCCCTCGTATTTATTAACACATGTTTAAAAGTAGGCCTACGGTGGAGCTGGCAAAATCTTGGAGCGATGATTAGTATAAAAGTGACAATACTAAGTGTTTGCCTTTATCATCAATACAGCTTGCCAGCTTGTCAGATGTATGCTCAAAAGACAAAGAGTACTAGATATTTTTTGACCTTGCATGTCAGTAATGTTAAAACTACGTACAGAGACTAGATCTTGCACTCACTTCTACACTTTTGAGTCTCTTTTTTGAAACAAAGATGCCATCATAGCTACATTTACATGTATTACATTTCATGGCTAGGATAGCGAGGGGAAAAGTGAAGGAGAAAATCAACGTTTTGAGGGCAATGCTTATGAAGAAAACTTGGCAAAGTAGTGTGATGGATGCATATCATTTAATGATGCCTATTATGTATTCCATATGCAATCTTGACTAGAGGGCGCCCAATCTCAAAATGTATGGATGCAATGGTGGATTGTCCAAAGGAGTTTAGAGTGTCCTAAAAAATTAGAGCAGTCAGTGGTGGAAAAGAATTAGCTTGTTCCATTCTCTCATCGACAAAGGAAAGTCCTCTTGAATTAATCTCTTGCTAGATGGATCATTGGAGCACATACACCATTACACAGTATTGCTTACACAAAAATATAGATGATATAAGAAACTTGGTGAATGAAAGATTGATACATAAGACAAACATCTCATTGACCTCAAAGATTAAAACATGCAATGCAATAATCAGTGAAAAGCATGCAGTAAATACAAGTACACCTCAAACATGAGACCAAACAAATTATCTTAACCACATCTCAAATTAACTTGACCACATATTTTCAAATATAAAAACCATGTTCAATTACAAATTTGGATTAAATGATAGAGAGAGTTCGACTAGCGGGCATTGCATCCTTGCTGGCTCAGTCTTCAATGATCTTAAAAACTCTACCACCAGCATCATAGATTTTGTTTCTTTGCGATTCGAGAGAGATATCTAGTTTCTAGCTCTATAAAGTATCGCTTCCATGGTGGATTTTTCATGGGAATTTCCACCCATCCATAGATCATGTACAATCTTCCAAAAATCATATAGCACTTCCAATAAGTATCCCAGAGCGTAGGCATCGCTTGTCGGAGTATATGAATGTTTAAGGAGGGGATCATATAACTCGAGCACTAGTGATCCTCGCTTCTGCCGCTATGGATCAGCAGTAGATTAAGCATGTGACACCTTGTTAGGTTTTTTTCTGCCTCATAAACAAAATTAAGCAAAAAGTGCTTTTCAGATGATCATAGTGGAAGTCCCCAACCAATGATGCCTATGTGTGCATTCAAATATTTAGTGAAGTCTAGCACTACATCAAATGGGTGTAGGTTGGTGTGAGTAATGCCCGTTGTATGTGCAGATGTCATGCCATCCACCAGAGCATGCATAATGGGGGGCATATGCATCACCAACTCCTTGACCTTGGCAAGCTGCTCCTGGCTTAGTCGCATGTCAAGAGGGGGGGGGGGGGGGGGGGGGGGACTTTTTCCACCCTTGATCCAAGCGATGCATCACTCTGGTAGATTCACTGTAATTGAAGGGCACCTTGAAGAGCATGTCACTGAGCGAGCCGCCATTATAGTAAGGAAATATTGTAATCCAAGTTGACTCATTTGTGATGAAAGCAATGCACTTGACAATTGTTGGGTGCAAGACTTGCATGCCCTGCTCTTTTTGAAAGCTCTCAAACTTGAAATTGTTGTTTCCCTTGTACAGCTTCCCACAATATGTTATGTGCTTAGGAAGAAAGTAAATCCCTCGTACTTTGTACTCTTTTACTTCACCAAAGGCCCGTGAACCAATCATTTGTCCTTCAATCAATTCCTCCTATGGAATGCCGATGAGATATGTGCACATGGAGTTGTAAACAGTGTGCATAGTTGCCCCTATCCCTGTAACATCTGACTGCTTGGATGATGCAGCAATATCTTGGGTGACGCTTGCTCTCTTTGGAAGTGACTCTACTAATGCCCTCATGGGATCGCTCTTCACCTTCTTATCATTCCATATTGCGTCCCATAGCTACAACCGATACAAATAAGTAGAAACTGGCGCCAAATCTTTTAAATCCTCGTATGCAACTCACATACTTCCCAAAATAGTGTGAGTTTTGTGTTGATAGTCAAAGTCAAGCTAGCTTCTGCCTTTCACACAATTCTACATTTCCTTCTCTTCGAAGTCAATGCGATGTATTTCCCCAAATTTTCTCAACAAGATCCCCCATGAGGATATATATTAGACTCATTGACTTTCCTTATGGCCTCATTTGCATTTTGTGATACTATATGACTTCTTCTGTGCGTAGGACGCGCGAAATGACTTTTCGCTTGTTGGTGGAAAGCATGGTGGTCGCAAAGATAGAGAGAGCTACAACTATTATTACAACAAAAAAACACTTAATACACATCCATATCTTTTGAATTAAAAACAAAAATAAAGAGTCAGACAATAGCAACTAGAATATTAATTGTACATGAAGCAAAATATTACATTGTCTTCCCCATTTACCCCAAAATGAGAGTCAAACAATAGTAAGTACTAGACCATTTCTTATACTTTAAGAAATATCACAATAACAGACACTTAATATGTAGCCATATCTTTCAAAATTAAAACAAAAACAGTGTCAAACAGTAGTAACTAAGTAATTAATTGTACATCAAACAAAACATCACATTGCTATCCATTTATACTAAAATGAGAGAGAGAGAGAGAGAAAGAGAGGATATTAGAAAGCATTTAGAGCAGTTTCCTAAAATTTTAAAGATAGACAAAAGTAATGTTTGGAATTGTTTTATATTTTCATGGAGGAAAATATAGATAGTTGCACTACATATCATTTTGAAATCTTGAAAATAAAGTAACAAAGAGTATCTTTTTGGGGATTTTTAACTTGATTATATTTTTAGAGAGAGAGAGAGATGCTAACTACATTTTGAATCAATCTTTATAATTCCTTCATGTTGTAGACGCAGAGAATAATTTTTTGAGGTTTATTTTATATTTTGAAAGTGTCATAAAGAGAAATAGAGTCAAGTATATGTAGCATTTTTTTATTATTTTAATGCAAGTTCTTAATAAGAGAGAGAGAGAGAGAGAGAGAGAGAGATACGTAGAGGAGATGGACAAGATTAAGGCTTTTTTTTGACAAAGGGTGCAATTTATACATGTGTGGGAGTGTTACGAGGGTCACACGAGATTCATAGGATTCATGGGAATGCCTGTCGATTGGCATCTCACTAGTGACAGCATGGATGATGGCATAGATTGAACCACGAAAATGTTTGGAGGAGTAGGTGTATGGCTGGATGGGTAGACAACGCTTGAAACAAGTCGTGCCTTGGTGGATTGAAACATGGGAGCATTGTGATCTACAGGGATGGTGACATTCTTAGCAGGAGCATGGGTGGATTGAACCATAGCACCAACCAAGCTAGCAAGAAAGGCCAGCTTAATGAAGGAGGCATCACCATGAAGATCAGCGCAACTGCATTTTTTCATGAGGAGGAGCAAGCAACTATTCCTACAGGGAGAGTTTGCACGATGAGGGAGGAGTGAGGCAAGGCCTACAGAGAAGCGAGGGGTCCCTGTGGCTTGATTCGTGGCATCTCACCAGTGATAACATGGATGATGACATGGATTAATAATCCAAGAGTTCCAATTTGGTGAGGAAGATCAGAGCAAGGATTCTTCAATATGTGATGAGGTTTGGTGGGAGATGATGTCAGATTCAAAAGTAAGCCTATATTTTTGTTGAAGGGGAGAATTTGTCAATGTGTCACATATAGTGTGTGTCGACGCTAGCCATCAAATGGTGGAAATCTTCCATGACAATGGCAGGGCTTAGCGAGGTGCACGGATTCAAAGGTCATCTTGAATTTGGACACGAGAGTGGATGAGACCATGGTATTCTTCCTAAAAAGTATCTTCTTTGTCATCTCCTTAGGAATCCCTTTTGAAATGTCTAAGAACATTAGTTGCTCATCCGTCATCGCGTTGGAATTCCCAACAACCTTCAGTATTAATAGCATCCTACACATGTCACCTTGGACCTTAGAAAATCCTATGATAAAAGGTAGGGCATGTTTAGCTAGTATCAACCTTGTGCAAGTAAGATGTGTGTTTAATGGTTGGTTTAGAATAGCAGTTTTGCACACAGATTCTGACAAACTGTCTGACAATTCACTCTGACAACACAAAAATTCCTCCTACTGCAGATTCATCACTTCAGCAACACAGACATTTCAAACTGAACATTTATGCACTTGTATTGTACCCAGAACATAGAATACACAGAGAGAATGAGAAAGAGATAAGACAACTGGTCTGAATTTTGCATTCGACAAACTGCTGCATCTGACATATTGCATCTGACAACTAGAAATCCGCCATTACACAAAAAATCCGCCCAACACCATCACGCTACATAACTGAATGTTCTTCCTCACATGAAAGAGCAAAACGACCTTTAACCTCCAAGATCCCAAAAGTCACTTAAAATAGACTACGGTGAACACACCTTTGTCAAAAGTAATCCTCCTAAGGTCTAATTCTAACACTTGGCATAGCCCGGTGGCTTGAGCCATAGGCTAACCTCGGACCCACAATCCCTTGATCCGTAAACTAGATAAAAGAAGAAACTTGCAAAGATAAAACAAAATCAGCATAACAGCCATCTGAATATCCTCCTCTTTGAAATTTTGCAAATGCTCTGACTTCTCATCTGCAATATAATCCTCCACTGATTTTTTATGAATATGCTGACTTTTTGCTTGTTTGACTTCTTGCCTTGTCATTGAATAAATTCTTCCTCCACATTTTGAAAATTGGACCATACTCCCTTGTCAAACTGAATGAAAGAAACTTGACTGTCAAAACAGGCAACACTTTTGCAACACTCAAAATTTCCGCCTTGATGAAGAAAGTCCGCATAAACTCCATCGGATCATCCTCCTGAGTAAAGCACATTCCACTGAATCCATTTGTCAATTCCTCTTGAACCTCTTGAGCATCGATACAAACTTGTAACACATTCCTCTTCCATAAATCAACAACTCCAAAATCTGGAACACATGAAAATCTGAATTCTGACAATCCGCCATCCACATCTGTGAGGATGCTATCTGATCCATTCTTATCAAAATCTGACCATAAAACAATCAGCTCAGCTACATTCTTTGTAACTGAATGTTCTCCTTTCACATACTCAATCTTTGACATCAAAATATGCTCTTGAATCTGCCAAGCATCAAGATAAGCTTCCATAAACTTTTTTGGTATTCTTGTATCACCTGCAATGTAACCATAGCAATTATCTGCAACGAACATGCTTTGACGACCTAGAATGGATTTGCCTCTTGTTCCTCCATATTCATCGTGAAGAAATTCAATTGTTGAAAATTCCTCCCATTGATAATCTGATTCCAACTTCTGTTTATAGGATTGAGATATCACTTCTACAATATCCTTTGGCTGTATATCCTCTTGTTTTTGTTGATCTTCCACTTGCTTCCTTTTTTGATATTTCGCCTATGGCTTATTTTGATATTCCGCATCATACTTCCTCCTTGAATCCAATTTGATCCTCCACACCTGTTTTGACATAATTGGACTTGTAAACCCTGCTTCAGATCCTTCAAATATCTGCAGTTGACATCCTCCAAGTTGAATGCTATCAGAACAACTTTTGTCAAATAAATTTGAACCCAAATATGCCAAACAGTCGATTGGATCACCAACTTTCTTCACAATGAAAACATCATGAAAGTTAAACTGAACATTTTTTATCCACATCAAAGATTTAGATACTTCAAAACCGAAGTTTTCACCCTCAACAACTTTTGTGACTTCCCACATAAGAATTTGACATTCCACTGTTGACTTCCCACATAAGAATTTGACTTTCCACTGTTGACTTTTGCTTTACATCCACATCTCTAATCATATTTTCTATTTTTCCATCGCATTCCTTTCCACGCTCTCTATCATCTATAACCTGTGTATCTAAAGCTTCAACCAACAAACTATTCCCTTGCATCATTGCATCCTTTCTCTCTGGCTTAATTTGCATCAGGATCTGACTTCCATGATGACAACTCAACTTTGCATTCATTCTATATCTCTACTGAATTACTGAAATTGCATCTTCTTTCACATTAAACTAATGCTTGTACACATTTGAATCCATACCTTTCAGATTTGAATAATCCCAAGCACATACATGAATGAACTCCTGCAATAACTTCTTTAAATTCAATATAAATCCGTCATCAAGATGAACACTGATTTTGACAACTTTTGGACTCAATTTAGATCCCAAATTCAGCTCTTGCAAAGCATCCTTCTTCACTCTTGAAACTATCTCCATCAGCCTGTCATACAAGCGCTCAACTCTTGTATTCGCTTCTTTTGTTGCAATATCCCCGTCCAAATTGTTAAAATCCTCCTTCACATTTGACCTCTGATTGACTTCTGTCTTTTGAATTAAATTATGATCTACATCTGTAGTCTCTGTGAATTAGATTTTGATATGCATCTGCATTCTGTGACTTATCAGATGACTTCTTAGAGTTCTCCTAACAAACTATAAATTCAAACACAATAAAATGACTTTTTGCTTGAATCGGTAAACCATTACAATCAGCATATGTAAACTCCTTTATGGTTTGTTCAATGCACTGGGATCCTGATTTCAAAATATGCTTATGGGATTCATGTATCAATTCCACAACATCATCCGGCTGCAAATCCTCTTGTGTGAATATGTTTGGTAGAAGTTCCATAGTCACTACGTGAGCATACTCTAGTGGCAGGTTAGGAGTAGCTAAGGGCTCTTTGAGGCTCTCTTGGTCAAGCTCCTTCTGCACTTCCTTCTCCTCCATCTTTGTTACTCCCACTTGGTGACTTTCAAACTCCATGCCAATCCAAATGTCATCATCATCACTAGACTACCCTTCAAACGGATCCTCAAATGTTTCTCTCAACTTCTCACATGCTTTTTGTAATCGCCCAATGCTTTTCCTTCTTGAACATGACTTCCGCTTGTCCCCTTTATGAGTATCCAACCATCCATATGCATTCTCCAAGTCACCTCAAAATCAGTTAGCCTTTGTAATGCATTCTTCATTTCCCCCAAATCTAATGCTTTATGCACTTTACGGATTATTCTATGAAACTTTGTGCATAAATCAACCGTACACCATTTCCTACATGCATCTTTCATCGAGCATTCATCAACCGCACATGGACAGTCATCCGCTTCATGCTTCCTACTCATACAAATCTTGCACTTCTTCTTCTTGTTTTTACCCCCCATTACTTCGATTCTTCTCGAAAACCTTGTGATAAAATGTTACCTTCTCATGGTTGCAAATCAGATTCCATCTCTGCAATTCAGATTTTTCTTTGTATTCTGATCATCTTCTTCGTTCTGCTTTGCAAACCTTTTGCCTTCTTGTAGCTGTCATCATAACTCCTACTCGGTAATCTTCTTGGCACTCGTCAATCCCACAAGAGAGAGTGCATCCGACAATGAAGACGCTTCATAAGCACCGTGATCACCAATGTTTAATGGTTGGTTTAGCCGAGCAGTTTTGCACACAGATTCTGACAAACTGTCTCACAATTCACTTTGACAATACAAAAATTCCTCCTACTGCAGATTCATCACTTCAGCAACACAGACATTTCAAACTGAACATTTCTGCACTTGTATTGTATCCAGAACATAGAATACACAGAGAGAATGAGAAAGAAATAAGACAACTGATCTGAATTTTGCATTCGACAAACTTCTGCATCTGACAACTAAAAATCCGTCATTACACAGAAAATCCGCCCAACACCATCACGGTACATAACTGAATGTTCTTCCTCACATGAAAGAGCAAAACGACCCTTAACCTCCAAGATCCCAAAAGTCACTTAAAATAGACTACGGTAAACACACCTTTGTCAAAAGTAATCCTCCTAAGGTCTAATTCTAACAATGTGACTATGAAAAAGAGGCTCTGTGTTGTTTTAGGAAGTGGCAACATGAATACCACTTCTTAAAACTACAATCATCTATGTTTGTGCCTTGAGGGCATGTTCCATCATGCAAGACACTAACATGGGTTAGAGAACTCATAATGAATTTCTACTTAGGGGCTCTAGTAGAAATATATCTTGCTTGATGGTGCTTTGGTCAATACATATGCCAAATGTGATGTCCTTAGGGAAGCACGAAATGTTTATGATCAGATTCCTATCCACACTGTTATCGTTTGGAGCACTTTGATTGCAAGGTATGTCCAATATGGTTGTGGCAAGGAAGCTCACACCTCTTTCAGTTGATGCAAAGTCAAGCACCTTGAAGGCACGTGGCATTGCACACACTGTTAACATGGGTGAGAGGATTCAAGATGAGAGATTTAGTGTCTTGCATGTCAACAGGTTGATGATGAAACTTGGGAATGCAATGTCCATAATGGAAGTATGGGAATGCTCCCTCCACACCTTGTTTCCTATCCTGCACCTCTCAACCACGTCCGCTCATGACCAATCTCATGGCGGTGATGTTACTCTTTGGCAAGATGATCATGTCTACCAACCTATCTTCATAGCTTTGTCACCACTGTGCAACTTCCCTCGCACTCCAATCGCTAGGCTTGCAATAGCACCCTCCTTTGATGTGTGCTCCATTTGGACGAGCCCAATGCAAGGTCAAAAATTTTACATTTTATTATTGTTTTATATTCATTTCACTACCATAAAATGTGAGATGCATAACACCGTACATAGGTAGTAACAAGGTTAGAAAGTAAAACAACCATAGTTGACTAGGCATCATCAATGCTAGCAACATTAAGATGTACAACAGGAGATAAGGGCCGGGTTGCACCACGTGCTAGTGGGGGCAAGGTGGGAAAAGCTATGCATAAGGTCGCACCCCTATTACCAAAAAGAGAAAAGGTAAAGTTCTAGTTTGAAGGGAAACGTGGGAGAGCTCTCATAGGGGATGAGAGACCTAAAAGTGAGGAGACCCTTTCACTTCCAAAAAAATAGCTTAAACCCTTTTTTTTTTGAGAAAATAGGAATTGATTAAAAAAGAAGAAAGTACAAAGTCACCACACAGGAAGGGAGTGTGGTATCCCTATGCAGAAAAAAGAAAGAGTCACTCATATGATACAAATAGGGTGTTAGCCATAAGGAGCCTTTCCTTGGAGTAGAATTTCAGCATATCTTCACTCCACCTTTGCCACTTGGAAGTTCTTTGAATGTTGTACAGGGGGTTGTCAGATACTTCCTTCATTGACTTTAGAGCTCTCATGGTGAGCTTCTTCAGCTGTAGAACAAAGACCATGCTGAAATCTGTGATTTTGTCTTGAAAGACTGCCTCATTTCTCTGTATCCAGTAGGTCCACAGATACTCTAATCTCCAAAAATTCCAAAGTGGAATGTCCATTCTTATGCAGTCTCCTATGATCAGCTCTTGGGCATTGAATTGTTGAGGATGCACTTCTTTGCAACAGTTCCCAAGAATTTGTAGAAGTTTGGAATTTGTTGGACACTCAACAAACAAATGTTTGATATCTTCTTGGACTGAACATCTCTGCATTTACCATCTCCAATAGAAGCCCTGAGAGCCCTTTTTGCTGTCCAGACTCCTTGATGGAGTATTAGCCAGGCTACAAAACTGTGCTTGATTGAGAAGGAAAACCCCCAAACACACTTGTACCTAAAGATCCACTGCTTTGCGCTCCACTTCATACCCCACTTGAGATTCAGCTTTTTCCTCATGGTTTCATCAAAACTTGGAGTGCTTGAGTATTTTTTATACATGTCCCAAACTATAGATGACAATGAGATAGTCCTTCTGGCCTTTACTGTGTAGTTTAGCCGAAGTTCCTTCAGTTTCTCCACCCTTCTCATAACTTCAACCACTGAACCGGTAGTAATATCATAGAAGTTAGTAATTTGTTCAGCATTTAGCCATACTCCTCCTTGATGCAGATCTTCCCATTTTCTGATTCCAGCTTTATGACATTTGTGTGCTTTGATGCCTAGAATCCACTTTTGTTTCTTGGCTATGCTTCCAATCCACATAGATTCCTGCATCATAAAATAAAAATTCATTAGCTTGGCTGGAAGCTCATAGTAGTGTTCCTTTATGGTATTCCAGGCCTGCCACATTCTCAAAGTGACAGTTGAGCCTATTGGCTGAATTTTCCAGGTAGAGGTAACAATATCCCACTTTGACAGATTGCTCCAAGATTTGTAGCTTTGAACCTTGAAGCTTAGGATAAACCTTTTGAGCAGACAAGCCCAATAGTCTTCACAGTCTATGGATCTTGCAATCCATTTACCAGCCATTTTGACTGACACTTTACACAAATCTAGAATGCCTAGCCCCCCTCTTGCTTTAGGCATACAACATACATTCCAAGCAACCTTTGGGATCTTTTTCCCATTCTCTGAATTTCCACCCCAAAGGAATCTCCTCGCAATAGAAATGACCTGCATCAATTCAGTTTTTGAAGGTTTCCAACAGGATAGAAAATAAATTAAAGAAGGCAAAAAATAGTGATTAAGAACAAAAGTTCTAGAAGCCAGATTGGGCTGATATGATAACTACATGTAGACTTTCTTTCTGAACTTATCTACTACCCAATCCCATCTCTGACTCATGGACACTTTAAACCCCATTGGTATGCCCAATAATCTGAAAACCTGAACATCTGGTATCTCCTTGCACCCTGCATTAATCACTGATATGGGGAGGCTGCCATTAGAAGATTTTACACCTGTTTTTTGATGATTGGTAACAGAGCCACTGGCCTTTCAAAAAACATCCAAGAAATCCATAAAAGCATTTGCTGACTCTACATCTGCATTCAGTAAAGCATTAGTCTCATCTGCAAACATTTGAAGGCATAACTCCTTTATAGCTCCTATAATTTTCAGCCCTTTAAGACAACCTTCTGACATTTTCCTGTTGACCAGCCAGCCCAAAGCATCTGAGGCAATTGCGAACATCAAGGGGGCAAGAGGGCACCCTTGTCTAATGGACCTCATAAGAGGGCACCCTTGTCTAATGGACCTCATAAGAGTAATAGCATCAGTTAGCTCACCATTCACAGCAATTCGAGCAAATGCATTTCCAAAGAGAGTGTGCACAAATTTGATAAAATGTCTGCCTAAACCCATGTCATACAAAGACTGAAGAATGAAGTCCCATTCCATTCTGTCATAAGCTTTATCAAAATCTACTTTAAAGAAGAAAAAATCGTGACCATTTTCCATAGCATGTTCCATTCCTTCCCACAGAGTGATAATGGCATCCAATATGAATCTACCTTTAATGAAACCCGTTTGCTCTTGCAGAATCAAGGTGGACATTAGAGGGATGAGTCTTCTAGCTAAAGATAGAGCAAAAAGTTTATAAATAGAAGTCAGACATGTGATGGGTCTCCAATTGCTGAGCTCCTCCCTACTGCCCTTTTTATGAATCAGTTTTACAACACCAGTATTCACACAAGTAGGAAGAGCTCCTTTACTAACAGCTTCTTGCCACACTAGAAGCAGTTATGGTGCAATAAAATCCTTGTAGGCCTGATAGAACTCATTGGGTATGCCATCAAGGCCAGGAGATTTGCCAGTCTTGAGGTTACTAATAGTTTCTTTGATCTCTTCCAGAGTGATAGGTTGGTCAAGGAAGCGTTCTATGTGTGGAGCAACAGTCTTCCCTCTGACCTGGGCAATATATGCTCTTGCCTCTTGAGTTTTCCTATCCCTCTTTGGGAGGCCAGAGAAAATATTAGTAAAGAACTCATGAACAATACTCAGATTGTCTTTGTGAGAGTCAGCAATTTCCCCAGCCTTGTTTTTTAGAAAGGGGATGAAATCTTCAGCCTTTTTTTTTTTAGCAAGCCAAACATAGATTTGGTGGGTCTGTCAATCTTTCCTGCCCAAAACTCTCAAGTGAAAGCAAGGGAACTGTTAGCCTCAAGGAGCTCTTCCTGCTTTAGTGAAACTCTAAGCTCTATAAGTCGGAGAGAGGGAGGGTCAGCTTTGGAGAGAGATTCTTCCAACTGAAGAATCTCCCCTGTGATCATCATCCTTCTTTTAGCTCTAGTTTCTTTAGCTAGTTTCTTATACTTGGTGAACATTTTCTGTAACCTCTGTACAGAAACTTCCCAAGCCTTAGCAGGAGAGGGATAGTAGCAAAAGGACTCTTCCACAATAGTTTGCACTTTCTGCTTGATGTAGGGGATGTTTAAGAGTGACTGATCCAAGTGCGGCCATCTAGCCTTATAGCTGTTATCAGAACTTTGAACTCAAAAATCACAGGTTTAATTATGATCCGACAGCAGTATGGAGGCATCTGTTTTGCATTGTACCAACCATAAGTTTTGCAGAACATTTACAGACACATAAATTTTGTCTAATCTAGCAGCCCTAAAGCAATTACCAGATTGTTTATTTGTCCAAGTAAAACCAGTATTTGTAGAAACATCAATCAAGTTCAAGGAGGAAAGCAGCTCACCCCATTGCTCTTTCTCATATCCTGCAATTACCTTTCCCTGAGCCTTAGACCTGTCTTCTAGCTTTTCAACCATGCTATAATCCCCTGCTATAACAATGTTTGAAGGAAGCATAGAGAGCTCTTGCCAACATTCAGCCCTGGCAGAGATAGAATTAGGTGCATACAGACTTACAATCGTGAAGTTGATAGGAGCAGCCAAAGAGACAGAAACCCAGAATCCTTTATTAGACATTTGCACATTTGAGACCAGCTTGGACCACTTGTGAGATATTCCAATGGCTGCACCTCCTCTTCCTGCATTGTGATTAGTAACATGCCAAGAAAAACCAGCACCCAATCTATTTAGATTATTCAAAAGGTCAGTGTCTTTTGCCTTAAGCTCCTGGAGACAGATATAGCCAGGATGCAAGGAAAGGTCCTGCATCCACTTCTTAAGAACCATAGACTTGGCAGGATCAGTCAAGCCCTTGCAGTTAAAGGAAATACCTGAGAGATTAGAACACTTCATTTCTTACTATTCTTTTGTGGTTTAGCCATGGAAACTGAAGCTCTGGTAAACCCTTCAATTTTCAAAGTGATAGTAGGACTAAGAATTAGCTTCGACTTGCCACGAGAGAGAGAAACATGGATCACCTTTATTTTAATAAATACTATCCCTACTAACCCATGGTGCGACTCAGCTCTAAGTGGCTGTGTGTGCTCGATTTCGAAAAAAAGTCTACTTCAGTGGAATCTTCAAAAGAGACTCTCTCTCTCTCTCCCCCTCTTTTTCCTGTGCGCAGCGCCCACGCGTCTCTCTCTGCCTCTCCCTCTGTCCTCGTGCACATGTATGCGTGTTTTGTCATTCACGCATATAGCACGCTTTCTATATATATTTGGTTCGCAGCATGCATGAGGAGGCATGGGAAGGGGATCCGGTCGAGGGAGGTTCATGGGTGTGGGGAGAGCGTCTCTGCAGTGCAACGAAGAGGCTTGTGGTATCTCTCTCTCTCTCTCTCTCTCTCTCTCTCTCTCTCTCTCTACACAGGGTTCTGTGTCTCAGCTCCTCAGTACAGGGTGCTCTTGTTAAAGCCTCGAAGATGATGGCGCGACCATCTTCCGGAGGGAGAAGGCAAACGGGGCAAGCGAGCGGATGGTAGGAAAAGCAGCAAGGCGGCTTGCAGACAAGGCGGTAGGCGAGAACGCTGAGAGGGGGGGACTGCCTGGCGCATACCTTCCTCCGCGCAAAACTGTGTGTGTGTCTCCCCGAAGGAGGTAGGGAGTGAGGAAGGTGGAGTGAGGAGGCAGGTGCAGACGCGAAATAGGGACGGAAGCACGATGCTGAGTGGCTTTTGTGGGGCGCTGCAGAGGGGGAGCAGCAGTAGGAGTCTGATTTGGATTTTCTTTTTGTCTGTGTGTGGGGGTGGGAGGGACATTCGGACGGCATCTAATAAAGATATGAATTTCTTTATTAGTGAGTGTATGATATGTATATATGTGTGCTTAATTTTCAAAATTAACCGTTAACCTTCACAAGCCTTTCTCTCACACGGATCCTGGAGCTGATGTCCGTCTAGTCTGGCCGAACGAGCCTCCCCCAGCTCTAAGGTTTTGCAAAACCTCTCTCTTTCAGCTTGGAGATACGAGCACCTTACAGAATGAGTTGTTTCTTGGGGTTTACAAAAATGTTCATGAATTAGTAACAACAAACGTGGTACAGCTCTGTGGAAAGAGCGATATTAATATCAGAGATTTGCACGCGGATCGACCAGCAAGATGCAAAGCTATATAGCCGTCACAGTCGGGGGCATGGGGGCTGGCAATCACAACCATCCATCTAGTGTCGATTACTGTGCAGAATATGGCCTTGCAATCATTGGATTGCTGACAACCCAGCACAGAGAATGTCAGACCTCACGCAAACAGTCTACACGCTAATAGGGTGCCACCAAGTCAGCACAAGGAATCTTAAATACACGCTGCATTAAACACGTCAGCAGACGGAATTAAATTTTGAGCTCAGTACACTTCGTAAACTGCTGGGTATGGTCACTGGCCCCCGACTGTGACGGCCGGGAAAGGACTGTTAATGTCCTTTCCCCATAAAACATGCGACCGCATGGCGACCGGCGGGGAGCTCCCGCTGGGAGCCATTGCGGTCGCATGTTTTATGGGGAAAGGACACTAACAGTCCTTTCCCTACACCATAAAGCTTTGGTTGGATCGCTAGACAATCATAATAGAATTTCCATAGGCCGCAGGCTTCAATGGTCTCCATTGAAGCCAATACTAATTTCATCCTGCACGATTTCGAGCCAAGGCTTGGCTTGGATATGATGTCTATACAGACAAACTCCCAAGTGCCAATTGTTGAGGTGTTTATAAGCTCGCAAAGGTAACAGGTGGCTGTGAATGAAATGGAAATGCGGGTTTGTGTCCCACTCATTAAAAACAACCACCTTATTCCAAGCAGTGGAATGTCTGGGATCTTCGGGGATCAATCTTTGTCAAGCACCAAGCAGCTTTGAGAGCACCGCACTATTCTTTCAATTTAATTAACATTGCAAGAGAACGAATTTATCACATCGCAGCTGCACCAGCCTCCCACAGAGCGCCTCTGCAGCCAGGGTACATAAAAGAATGTTGCATGCTCCAAATATTACCTTCCTGGCTACTAGTAGTTCTATCCTTGGATCATGCTGGGCTAAAAATCCTTGGATCATGCTGTCTCAATTTTCAGTAAAGTGTGAGGATGACCTTCATCATGGATGCCTCAAATACCAAATTAAGAAATTCTTTAGAGCATCCGGATCATTTAGAGGATGTAAATATTATGGTGGCTGGATCGATCATTGCTGATTGAGCAAACAAAAACACCATTTCTACAACTTGGTTAATTCAAGGCTAGCAAATTAAATACGTGACAGCTGGAATTCATGCAAAAAGACTAGGGTATTTAAGGTCGGGGTTTATGTCTAAAATGCTAAAAATTTAACCTTTGAAGTTAATTAAGGTGCTGCAATCGTAACCAAGGGTTTTCATTGATATGCATTGAACTTTGAGGGTAGAACTTTGAGATGTACACCTCTATTGCTTAACTTCTCTCGCTATAAAGTCACAGATGAGAAAAGAATTCACATTTGATTTCACATAATAGGAGAAGAAAAAGCTCCTTGTGAGAAAAGTAGTGCTAAAATAAGTTTCTCAAACTGGGTAAACATTCTCATATGTGAAAATCATTCTCAGTGAAATGCTCAAGTGTGACAGAGAGCTTCCCACCTTTTACAACTGGGAAAAACAATTAAATTCACTCTTGAGAATTTTGTAATTTCCCTCATAAGAAAAGTGACCTTAATATGTATATTCATTCAATTACATCACTAATCCCCAAAAATAAAAGTAGTTCCCTACCTTTCAAACACTTACACTACCTCTGAGGTAGTATTAAAAGTTCAAATTAGATAATTAGCACATTAGTTAGGACTAAATGAGCATTATAAGAAGTGCAATGGTAGCTTGAAATCCGAACTTTCTCATTCATCTGTACATCCGCTTCGTGGAAAATTCACTTTTTGTCAACGATTACAAATCCTCAAGAACAGGCACACTAACCTCAAACCTATTAGATCTTTTTTTCCATTGAGTCAAGCTCAATGATTGATGATTGCCTAAATCCACCTTGACCACATCACTATTAAGCAAAAGTTTGGCCGTTTAAAAACTGCATTGATAAAGGAGATTGGATTTACAATCCAAAAGCTAACCACATTTACCAGAATCAAAAAGAAAAGACATTCAATTTACAGTCCAAAAGCTGACCTCATATAATAGAATTGAAAAGGAGGGCTGCAAAAGAAGTAAATTTCCGAAGTATAGAGTTTCCGTCAAATAAAATGTGAAATTATAATTTTTTCAGTGTCAAAAAGTGTGTACAATGGCCTCAGTTTAATTACATATGAAATCTGCCCGAGTAACTCATTTACGCTTTTCCCGCATAATCATATCTTCCTTGTGGATCACATTTACTAGTAACTAAAGAGATCACATAAGTTAATCAAACATACAAATGGAATTGAGGTCCATACCATTGAAAATCTGAGAGCCAACTGATACTAGTCCATCTTCCAAAGCCCAAAATTTTCTATAGGGACAGCCACTGCCAAAATAATAACAAACTTTCCATCACCCAATTTGAGGCAAATTATAGTAAGTCCAATTCTCTTAAACCCAATACGAGAAATCATTGCCTGCTCTTCACCATATAGTCCACAATTTTCAAAACCCATAATGTCTGGGCCCTCTTGTAGAGGCAAGCCCACCTAAACCTGCAAAAACACAAAGTTATGTTGGATGAGGAAAAAACTCAGGGTCATACTTACAGCCATGCACATACCATGAATCTCAGAGTGCATTTCCTACACATGAAAAGGCAATTATGACTAACTTTCTTCTAATGGGAATGGTAGCACAAAGGGCAGTTCAGAGATTAATCTGTGCAGTTCAACTTTCAGATCGTCTTTCTGGTAGCAAGGATAGATAGTTGGCAAACATGAGCCACTTCTCTCACTTCATTTTAAACCATCAAGGTTTAGAAGTTCTTGATCACATGCGGCAACTATCTTTCCTAGAAAGAGAGGCAAGAAAACCCGCAACAAAGCACTTGTACAAGAAATGCTGGCAGTCCTTCATCAAAATGTCTTTTGGGTTACAGCTTTAAACACTTAGTACATAGTTGTATGGGTGGAGTATGGGTGTAAGCTAGAGGGTAAGCACTAATAAAGAACAAAAGAAACAGAGTAGAACCTTGCAGGTAATTGCAACTGACCTCTTGGAATCATGTGTCCATTGAGCTAACTCAGCTAACTTAGCGACACTTTACATTGGCATAGGGGCGGAAGCACTGCTTTTGTCTTCTCTACTCTTTTACATCATCATATATAAACTCGTCCAACTGAGAAATCTTGACCGGCTCATAGAAACCGGGTAGCAGATTTTCAATATCATGGTCAGTGTAAGCGCCTTCTCATAAGACGGAGATAAAGCCCACCAGGAGACTACACGCTCAGCCTGCAAAGGACCGCCAGACAAAAAGCGCCATTCCCATACTAGCCGGGCCTCGTCTAATTGACACCTCCATTTGGAGGTGGGATCAATGGCTCACGATCACCAATTGATAGTGACCGTTGGATTGCCTACGAAATGCAAAAGATTCCCACTTTCTCGGATCCGAGACTTGAACCCACTACCCTCTCCCCCAGTTGATCGTGACTGTTGGATTGCCTACGGAATGCAAAAGATTCCCACTTTCTCGGATCTAGGACTTGAACCCACTACCCTCTCCCCCATGGGATTGACTCTAACCACTAGGCTAACGCGCGCTCGTTGAAAGGTGTGTGGGGGATAAGTTTATAGATCATGGCGTCGCGGACAGGTTTACACCTAGTTCACACCGAGTTCGCACCGAGGTTCACACCAAATTTGGTGTGGTGTGCATGCCCTCCCTAGTTCACACCGTGTTCACGTCGAAGTTCACACCAAGTTCACACCAAATTTGGTGTGGTGCACCTATCTCCGAGTTCACGCTTAGTTCACACCTAGTTTAAATGTCGATCAGACGGCCCGGATTGCACCCGCCTCGTGATTCCTACTGTGGGCCATTGATCCCACCTCCCTGGAGAGGTGTCATTTAGTGACGAGGCCGGGGTAACCGGGTATTGGCTGTGGGCTATTTGGCATTCAAATTTTATAGCGCTAAAATTGCCCATCTCAGTGCATGCAGTATGGCGCTCAACAACAAACACGTGAAATAGCCCGCGAGAGGCCTGCAATTCCCAGCTACAGTTTTTCGCCTACACAATACCTTTTAAAAACCATCATCCTACTGTTTCAGCACAATACTCAGCACCATCTTACATGCTGCCTCCACTACATATTCACCTGCATCTTCTCGACCTCTACCATCAACCTACAGATCATTTTTTCTCTTCACCGATCCCAGCATTTGTTTATATGCGGATCTATCTATTTTCCATGCATAATATATTGTAGGTTGCCACTCCATTTCTTTTCACAGGCAAGGGTATATATGCTGCCAACCCAGCAATGCACGAAGTGGAGATTGCGAACGCCTTCGGCTTGGCACTAGTGGGAGTAAACCTAGCATTGCAGCATTGGCTATCTATGCGGAATTCCATCTTCTTTTCCTTGCGGTCTAGCCATGAAGCAATTGAAGAAATGGAGGAGGATCTGACAGCTGTGGCAATTTATACCATTAGCTGCATCACGACTTGTGCTCATGGCACGTGACGTCGAAAGAACGCAGCAGTAGGAATATGGTACGTGAAACGACGCAGTATCCACTTCTAGCGCACATTCTTCCAATTCACAGAGGGAGAGGACCTGAGGTTTGAGGAGAACCTAAGAATTCCTCGAGCTTGCTTTGACCATGTATGTGCTCTGGTGTCAAAGGAGTTGCAGCAACGACCAATCCCACAACAAATACGAGAAGCTGTTCCAACACGTTCACTGTCCGTGCGCAAGAAGGTGGCAATTTCACTACATTTGTTGGGTGTCGGCGATCCACTGCACAACATGGCAAACCTTTATGGTGTTGGGCAATCCACAGTGTGTCGAGTGTTACGCCAATTTGTGTATGCACTATTGAAACACAAACAAACAATCATATGTTGGCCTAGGACTCCACAAGGTTGGCAAGCTCTAAAGGAGGGCTTTGAGGAGAAACAGGGAATTCTGAAATGTTGCGGCGCAATCGATGCTACGCACATCAACATGGAGTTGCCGATAGGTGATGCTCACACCCACTGGTATGACAGGGATCACAATTACTCGATGATACTAAAGGGTATTGTAGATAGCAACATGCGTTTCTTAGACATCATGTGCGGGATGCCTGGGATGTGCAATGATATCCGAGTTCTCCGAAACTCCTCTATCTATAGATTGGCCCCGCTATCACCTTCGGTCTTCATCAACTAAGAGAGTTCATCATCAGCGATGGAGGATACCTCAACCTACCCTGGTTGGTGATTCCGTTTCCAGTCATAGAGAATGAAGCACAACAACAAACTTTCAATTACAAGCTCTCCAGCACACGTATCATCCTGGAGCGAACGTTTGGCCGCCTCAAGCAAATGTGGGGCTACCTTCTACAACGCGTTCAAAACCTAGATGTGGAGTTTCTACCAAAGTTAATTGTGGCATGTTGTATCCTGCACAACATATGGGTGGACTTGGGAGTGCAGGGGACAACAACTGCAGATGATGAATGGTTGTTGGATGACTCTACAATAGCACCTACCCCACAAGTGCTATGTGGATGCACTAGGGACGTCCTTTTCAAATACATGCGAATATCAGGGTTGCTATGAGCACACTCGCAAGATTCCTTGTATTGTTAACTTCATAATAGGGTTTATTGCAATGTTGGTCTATTTTGAATTTTCATTTGCAACTTTAGTGCCCTTTTATTGTTTTGCAATAGTGTGTTGTGTTCCAGTTTACGAGAGGTGTTGGAGCTCCTGTTGTTTATGAGAGAGAGAGAGAGAAAGAGAGAGAGTACGTGAATTATTTATGGAGGAACTTGTGAAGTACGATATCAGAGAGTACATGAAAATTTTTAGCAAACACTTTAAAACTTGTACAGTAAGATCCTATGTTTAATGTTGGACTTTCATGGGATATTTTATCCATCTAATACCTTCAACAAAATGCAATATAAAATGTCTACTAAACACAAACTTAATTTGTACACTTACTACCTGGTGTAATTGCTACATGCAAATATTGCATAGAAAGCCAATAAAAGAAATTAATCAACTCTATTATGAAAATTGGCTGTTACAACTTGTTCACACTTTGTGCCATACTCATAGAGTTTGAGTGAAAACATTGTAGGCCGATGTCAGAGAGTGACAAAAATGTAGATAAGACTAATGAAAGGTGGACAAGTTCCATATGAGGAAAAACAAAGACAACAAGGACATTACATAACCTGTATGAAAACCTACTCCATGTGAGGGTCTTGGGGTTTTCGAATAAACGCAATGCACTTCGCAATTTCGCCCAAAGAGGAGCAAATTGCATCTGTGCCCTCACGCATTGTTTGAAGCCTGGCATGCTCGATTTCTAATGCTTGGCGGTCTCTAGCCTCCTCGTGTGCATCTCTTCGACGCTCAGCCTCCTCAAAGCGCCTTGCACGACCAACCTCAGACTCCTCGTAGATAGTTTTCAGTCTTTTGGTTGTTTCGACTAGATCCTTGATGGTTCCAGCATGCACTCGCGGACGACGTTTTCGTTTCACTCCCCCTGAGGAGGAGTCCTCGGCAGATCTTGGCCACCCATATCGGTTGGTGTGTGGGCATCTTTGGTGTCATCCCCTACAAGGTAAAAGGTAGCATTTAGCGTACATATACACACACATCACACACGCAAAGAGAGAGGGAGGGAGAGAGAGAGAGAGAGAGAGAGAACGAGAGAGAGAGAGAGAGAGAGAGAGAGAGAGAGAGAGAGAGAGAGAGAGAGAGAGAGAGAGAGCGAGAGAGAGAGAGAGAGATGGACACCATGCTCACCTGTTGGAGCAGTGTCGTCAGGATGGGAGTCGACCAAATTGGCTCCAACATCCACATTGCGATCGCCAGCAAACAATTGAACCATTTTGTCATAGAGATCACTAGGAAAATCATCGGTTGGCAAGCCTTTATCGCGTCTCTCTACTAGAGACATTTGCCAGAAACTGTTCCATCCCAAAGGAATGTGATTCTCATAGTCTCGAATCCTATTGAACATCCCACTAATTTTTTCCCACTTGTTCTTGCATTGACTTTTAGTGCGATGGAGACCACTAGCTTGACAGATGTCTGCGATCGCTTGCCATCGATCCTTTAGCCTAATTAGAAGCCCACCTTCCATGATTTGGACCTCTAGGTCCTTTTTGGCTTCCACCAAGATGATTACCTCGTGTGGACGCCAATTCACACGTCCCCTTGTGGACGTTGCTTTAGTGGGAACTGTCTGACACACATTGAGAGAAGATGGCAACATAGCCGTTGTGGTTGGAGTGGTGTTGGATCCCCCCTCGACAATGGCGGTGTTGCTATCACTTGAGACTGGAATCGGAGCCAACCTTGTCCCGCCACCCACCGCACAATTTGGAGCAATTGGCAATCGCAACTCTGGTGGGTGTGGTTGGAAAGGAGGGTTGGTTGGCAATGCCGAAGTTCCATGGAGTGTAGGACGAGCCGTAGCTAAGCATTGGAGTGAACCTAGCCGACTAGTAAAGACAGATGTTGTCCCTCGAGCCCCGAATTGTATTGGCCTTCCATGGGGGCGAACAAGACGAGGAGCATGCACTGCGACCGCCTGTAGTTGCGATACTGCAGGTGGCGGTGGTGTTTCACAATCCTCCTCCATGAAATGCATCTCGTTTTCCATTTGTGTGGAGGGCACACTTTCTTGAGAGGCATCCAGCCACAAGGAGTTGAGGTCCATGGAGGTAGGTCTTCACCTGCAAATTGTCAAACCCACAACACATTAGGTAAAGAGACTGGTCGGTCCGCCACAGGAATGAATGCACAATCCAAATTTAATAACTTAAATACTCTATATTATGCAATTTATTATTAACAACTACCCCTACCAGTAGGTAGCGGACTGTGCAGGCCCGAATGCTTCTGTGTGTGTGTAGTGTGTGTGAGTGTATGAGAGAGAGAGAGAGAGAGAGAGAGAGAGAGAGAGAGAGAGAGAGAGAGAGAGAGAGAGAGAGAGAGAGAGAGAGAGCCCGAGTTCTAGTAGAGAGCGGACTGTGCAGGCCCGATTGCTCATGTGGAGTTCATGTGGGGGATAGAGAGAGAGAGAGAGAGAGAGAGAGAGAGAGAGAGAGAGAGAGAGAGCCCGAGTTCTAGTAGACAGCGGACTGTGCAGGCCAGATTGCTTCTGTGGAGTTCAATGGGAGAGAGAGAGAGAGGGAGGTAGAAAGAGAGAGAGAAACCTATCAAGCGCGCTCACTGTTGAATGCTTGGGCCGTTCGTCGTGGTACTTGCATCTACAAGTGTTGCGCAATTCCGCCTGCAATTTTATATATGGTGGCCACCATGAGAAGGTAGCCTGTGCGAGGCACTGTGAAGAAGCCTTTCGCGCCACTTTCCAATGCAGTCGTTGCAGCTCCCGATGTGTAGGTCACCGGTAAACAAGTAGTGAGTTACCTTCTCCCCCCAGTCAAGATGCACGGCGGCCATTGTGGGGGGTGGTTCAACCACCCACCAGACTAGCAGCTGCTTCGTCCTTTTTGGCAGTTTAGGCGCCTGTATGGGAAAATACGTGTTATGGGAAGGTCTGCTCAGCGACAGACAGCGGGTCGGCCATGGTCATCAACGAAACCTACAGACCGCGTGCCCGTGTACACACCCATACGCGCGCGCGCACACGAGAGAGAGAGAGAGAGAGAGAGAGAGAGAGAGAGAGAGAGAGAGAGAGAGAGAGAGAGAGAGAGAGAGAGAGAGAGAGAGAGAGAGAGAGAGAGAGAGAGAGAGAGAGAGAGAGAGAGCTGCTTCGTCCTTTTTGGCAGTTTAGGCGCCTGTATGGGAAAATACGTGTTATGGGAAGGTTCGCTCAGTGACAGACAGCGGGTCGGCCATGGTCATCAACGAAACCTACAGACCGCGTGCCCGTGTACACACCCATACGCACGCGCGCACAAGAGAGAGAGAGAGAGAGAGAGAGAGAGAGAGAGAGAGAGAGAGAGAGAGAGAGAGAGAGAGAGAGAGAGAGAGAGAGAGAGGGAGAGAGAGAGAGAGAGAGAGAGAGACTCCTCCAAACCTTCTCCTGCGACGCTGAGAGAGAGAGAGATTTCGACACAGGACACAGAAGGGCGGCTCCCTTCCACTGCAGTCCAATGTGCACACACGGAGAGAGAGAGAGAGAGAGAGAGAGAGAGAGAGAGAGAGAGAGAGAGAGAGAGAGAGAGAGAGAGAGAGAGAGAGAGAGAGAGAGAGAGAAGGGGGGGAGATTTCGGGGGCGGTTATTTTTTTCGGGCTTGCTATTGAAGAAAATAGAAAGTCCCACCACCACCCAATTTCTCGAATTGAAAAACTTGAGCATTGCCGGAGATTCCACACATAACTTCACCTCCACGATGTGGCTGCTCTATTCTCCCATGCCCATCTTTATCAATGATTGTAGAGCTTGTATGTACGCCCACCATAGATTCATCTCATCGGCTGTGTTCCGCCCTAGGTAGTACCTTTGCACTTTCGTTTCTCGCACTGAAACTAAACCCTATATGGGTGCACGTCACAAAAATCTGTATTCTCACTCCTCAACTTTATAATTTCTGAAGGTTGCGCATGCCCACCTTTAGCCAGTCTCCTTAATATATAGTATAGATAGCACGGGGTATTGAATGAAGTATACGTGGTGGGATCTAGGGCACTAGGAGCAATATGTCGCCCATGACATGAGAGGGCGGGAAACTTCTTTTTTATATTATAAAGGGGTGGGATTTCTTGCAAGCAACTTGTCTCAACGGATAGGTTTAGCGCAAAAGTTTCATATGAGGAGGCACCAGGTACAAGTCTTGTGTTTCTTTTGCTCTTTGGACTCGACCGTGCACAAAGGTTTGTAAAGCGGGATGGAATGTGTAGAGATTCCATCTAAAAAGTTGACAAGCCTGCGAGTAGGAGGTAGGAGGCACTAGCTCGAGAAAATTCATAAAATAGGGCATTAGTACAAGGTTGAGAATGTGAGGGTTAGTAAAAGTAAAAAATGTGAGGGTATCGACATAACATGCAAAGTGGACCTGGTTTTAAAAACTGGATTGCAAGGTATATTTGTGGAGCATTACTTTAAAGGGAAGTGGCAGCGTGAGTATTTGCCTATTGAGCAACATGCTAGGTGAGAGGATTGCTTGTCAAATTAGAGGATGGTGTTGCCTGAAGGCTAGCGCACATAAAAGTGGCAGCGTGAGTATTATTTGCCTATTGAGCAACATGCTAGGTGAGAGGATTGCTTGTCAAATTAGAGGATGGTGTTGCCTGAAGGCTAGCGCACATAAAAGAGGGTGTGAGGCCAGGTGCATACATTAGTATAGGGAGAGAAGAGGGCGTTGCCTGCATGCCAACGTAGCTGAAAGAAGACATGAAAGGGTAGGCGTGTGTATGACAAGACATATAACTTCCCTCCCTTTGTGATCAACATTATATTTGCCTTGGGAAGATGCCAAGGGACTGTCGAAGAAATTACTTTTTAAAGTCTTTGCATGGTGGCTCTTTCTCAATCTTATTTTGTCAAATTTGAGGAGATTCCCTCCTCTGTCAACCTTACAGTCGAAAATACAAGGGCCATAAATGGGCAAGCCAGTTGTCAAACACACGCAATAGTGTTACCATGTACATGTGGTAGTGATGTGTGAACACACTTAGGACCGCCGGGGCATTTTTTCCCTCACTAGGAGGTTTTTCCCTCTGTGCATTGTATATACGTCCATTACTATAGGGCTATCTATCTTTCCATTTCACACTAAGTAATACACTCTTTGTCGTGTGCCTTGAGCTTCCTTCAGCTGTGTGTGTTTCCCTTCAACCCTAATTTCAACAATTGGTATCAGAGTAGGTTGCATCCTCCCAGTTTAGCTTGGTTTGCTCAGATTCTTGATTTGGGCCCATTTCGGCCTCTGTTTCCACTACACACAGTGATGCAAAATCAATTTTGTCATTTTGTGCAAACTTTATTTCAGTGCTGTTTTATACATAACAGGTCCCTTATAGTCTTCTACGGGTGGTGCTATAAAGCATGTGTTGTTATCGCCTTGTTTCTCCTCCTTTTGGGCAATTTTCATATCAAGTGTAGTATTTTCCATGGCTGACAACAACACAAATGTGTTCAGGATGTTTGCGTTTGGAATATTGTGCAGGGCATTGATGTACGTCGTGGTTTTGAGGATGTAGGCGATGTTGAGGATGTTCCAGGTTTTGGTGGCAGGATTGTTGCTGCTAGAGCTGTTTCGCCTACGGCTATGCAAGCTCATTGGGATGTAGAAGATATGTAGGCTCTGGCATTGATTGTGTTGTCTGTGAAGCGCACTATTACTCCTCGCATTTGTTCAGCAAAATCTCCAAAACAGGCTTGGGATATTTTGATTGGTCTTTATGCAAGTCACAATGAGGCTAAAATTGCATTGCTGTATAAAGAGATAGAGTCATAGATTATGCATGAGGAAGATGAGATGGACACTTTCCTTGTTGGTGCCAAGGACATCAATAAGCACTTATTTTTGGGCGAAGTCAGTTCAGAAAATTCCCTTATGCAGATTGTTCTTAATGCCTTTCCAGATTCTTACTAGATGTTTGCTAGTTATACTTGGAGACTTATGACCCAAGGAAATCCAGAAGTTGTCAAGTTTGATGCATTATGCACACTGTTGTTGCAAGAGTCACTTTTAAAAAAACAGGGCTACGCAGTGTGCAATTGAACAAGCCTTTATTGTTGCTCAAGAAAAGGTGGTAACAATAATGTAGCCACTTCTCATGGTTCTTCTGCGAGTGGCCACATGATCCTAATGTTTCTGTTGGGAGGAAATTGTTTGAGAATTTTGGTGAAAGGGGAAAAAAGAAGATGTGTTGCCATTATTGTAAAGCTAATGATCACTTAATCAAACAATGTCCTAAGTTGAAGGCAAAAGAGGCTAAGAAGAAAGATGTTGGTCCCACTACAAATGCTTGTTCCACTAAAAATGAAGCTATTGTTGAGTCCTCTATGAGAGAAGATTATGATGTTGATGTTGATGTTGATGCAGAATGGGCGATGTCGTGCAGCTCCGCTCCCATGCTAAGAAAGATACCAAGAAGATGCAAATGAGCTTAATTGAATCTTACTTGATTAATGATCATTGTTCAAAGCTTGATAACAAGCTAATTTTACGGTTAATGTATGCCAGATGTGGCTTTAAAGGGCCAACAGATGTCTTCATGATGCTAAAAAAGAGTATGCTTAAAGTGATTACAGATGGGAGTTTATGATCTAGAACTGTAGTGCTTGAAGTTCTTACCAGAGTATCTTTACGGCTCGTCGATTGGAGCTACGGTGAAGAAGTTATGGCACTTTGAAGTTTAAGTCGATGCAATTCCGTACCGGATTGAGCAACTGTAGCTAAGCGGATAGAAATGAAGTGAATGCATGGTCTTGAAGTGCTCACTTAGTGGAGCACATCGGTATTTTTAGATCAACAATCGGAGTTACAGTTACCAAGATATCGCTAGATTAAACTTCCCCGGGGCCTAGTTTCATGCCAGGTCAGTTGCCTCGATCGGTGTGCCATCGGGGGATTTTATAGCTCAGTATGGTTTGTATCCATCGCCTCAATCGGTGTGCAATCGGGGGGTTTTACAGCCTCAATAGGGTTTGTATCCATTCTATGCATCTTGAGAAGTTCAAACAAATTTATGGCTCGTTAGACCGACTCCAGGTTGATGAAATAATATGGGTGTCAGTTGCCGGCACTGCTGAGCTAGATGATTTTTGGCTATTTTCAGCATATGCAAAGAAGGACAACCCTCCAAATGCAATCACGTACGCTTGTAGCTTGAAGGAAAGTGACACCATGCAAAACATTGACATGGGCAACAAAAATCACGATGATATTGTCGATCAGTCAGGGGCTGCTGGAGAAAGATGTTGTGCTTCGCAATGCTTTGGTCGATATGTATGACAAATGTGTTGTCCCTTGAGGGGAACCGGTCGCCCAAAAGGCGTAAGGCTGTCCATAAACTTGAAATGGCCGCCCAAGGTGGGAAGTGGCCACCCATGACCTCAAGAGGAGGGGTCGCCCATGGGATGGCCACCCAATTAAAGAAATGTTTTTTTTTTAGTGTGGACAAGGAGGGAGAAAAAGAGAGAGGGCAACGACGAGGCAACGATGGTGCCCCATTGTTGCCGCTCTTCAAAAGCATGATAAGTTGTTTTTTTATGGGGGAGAAGTGAAAAAGGTCATGCACCGTGGAGAGAAAGAAAAAAAGGAGGAGAAGAAGAAGAGAAGAAGAAGAAGAAGAAGAGAAGGAAAGAATGGAAGCAGAAGAAAAAGAAAGAGGAAAGAAAGAAGAAGAAGAAAAAGAAGAGAAGGAAAGAAAGAAGAAGAAGAAAGGGGAAGAAAGAAGAGGGGAAAGAGCCATGGCAAGGAGGGGGCTCTCACTCGGATTCGGCCGCATTAAAGAAGAACGATCTCTCTCTCTCTCTCTCGCTCTCTCTCTTTTGGGAGTTTGAAGCAACAAAAGGGAACAAGTTGAGATGTCAAGAGCGGAAAGCAAGGGATAGGAGTTTGAAGTTATGTGGCAAGGAAGGGATCTCAAAGCAAACACCGGAAGGAAGGGCTCTTGAAGTCAAGTATTGAAGCAATCTTTCGGCAAAGGGAGAGCTTGGGCGATCAAAGCATGCTCTTTTTCTCGTGCATAAGCGAGGAAGGGACTCGACCAAGGGAAGGTATTCGATTGAGACCAGGGATAGCAAGCTAAAAGTTTTGATCTCTCTCTCTCTCTCTCTCTCTCTCTCTCTCTCTCTTTCAACTCGGTAAGAGAAAGGAGTGAAAATATACAGAGTTCAACAACATTCAAAACAAGGAAATCTTACACAAAGGAAATTTTTGATCATCGCATCCTAGATTTAGTTAATCCTTTTTTATAAATCACAAAGCCGTTAACGGCCCAGCGTCAAGGGATATGTGTTCAAAACGTGAGTTGGGAAGGCGCCGGGTCTCTGGCTATGAGAGGTGTGAGAGAGAATAGGAATAACAAATGCAAATGGCTATGGAAATTGCCATAAACTTCAATAAATCAAGTCAAGCTTTAAGTACAACTTAATCCTTAGCCAAGGTGGGCTGTTAGTAGCATCGTCACTTAGATCAACTGAAAATTAGGAGTTTAAGCTCCCTTTTTACAAAATTAATCGGGCCGTTAACGACAGCGGGACTTAACAGGATGATTAATCAACCTTCGGACTGATGACGGTGATGGAAATTTTTGCTTGTCGCTTTATCTTCTGCAACAACCTTAAAGGTTGTGCAAACCTCATTTAAGTTCATTGTGTTAGTCATCATGCTTCAACTATTGTAAACGGTTATGCAGCTTCCTGCTTTGTGTGCTTCGCACTACCTTCACTTTCTCCTCTAATTGACTTGCTCCCATGGCTTACTTCGTCGCCTTGGTAAGGCTCCCCTCCGTTCATTCACTTTTCCCTTCTTCCTTGGATGTTGAGGGCGAGAGATGGCAAGCCCCTTCTTCTTCTTCTCAAAAAATCCCCCGCCTTCTCCTTCCCTCATCTCCCATTTGCCTCCTTCCTGCTTATGGCACACAGCGAGAGAGAGAGAGAGAGAGAGAGAGAGAGAGAGAGAGAGAGAGAGAGAGAGAGAGAGAGAGAGAGAGAGAGAGAGAGAGAGAGATTGCCTTGCTTATCTTCCTTCCTCCAAGATCCTTGCTTCTCAAGAACGAGAGAGAGAGAGAGAGAGAGAGAGAGAGAGAGAGAGAGAGAGAGAGAGCCTTGCTTATCAAGCACGAGAGAGAGCCTCCCTTTGATAGCCGAGGACGAGAGAGAGATATATATAGAGAGAGAGAGAGAGCCCTTTGCTACCTTCTTGCTATAGCTCTCGGATCCCCTCCCCTTCTCATAACCCTCACAACACCACAACAACCTCCACTCGTTGTTTTTCTCCCAATATGCCACCTCCTATATTTGGATTTGTCTCCTCCTTTAGCAGTGGCGGTACCGTCGTTGCTAGGGAGCATAAGAAACGGCTCCAACTGATGTGGCATCCGGGTTTCTCCACTACACCAATCGCGACAAAACCGGCCCCAAACACGATCGCCCAGTCGAGCTGAACATTTCTCGTTTCTTGATCGTGCTCATTTAAGCTCCCCTGTGGCCGCTATGTCCACATCAAAACCTGCGTAAGTGTTTCTCTCTGCCTTGCCCGCCATCTCCCTTTTCTTTCCCTCGTCAATTCCCGTTTGCCCTTATTAAATTATTCTTGGGTGGCCATTTGGTGGGCCTTTGGGCAGCCTAGCCTTGGTTGCCCTTGGGCTTTGGGCGGCCAAGCCTCTTGCTTAAAGAAAAAAAACTCCGGCGACCATTCGGTCCTACCCCTTAGGCACCACATTTGGCATACATATCGGCCAAAGCATTGCCAAGCTCCTACATCTTTTTCAAGTAGCCACTGTCAAGGTAGGCATATATCACAATCAATCTGCTCCATGAGACGTCATTCGGACAAAGAACTCAACAAGAACTTTTTGTGCTTTCGTAACGCCACCACATTTGGTTACGCATCGGCTAGAGCATTACCGTGCTTCCATAATTGTTGACCTAAGCAATGCTTAGCTTTCATAATTGCCTACCGAGAACATCCATCCACCAATGCACTTCAAGTGATGACATTATGGACAAGATTCTCCTTGAGTACTTATTCTACTGCATTCAAAACCCTGGCTGCAACTCAAAACTCCCAGATGGCACACCGACTGAGCGGACCAGACTGGCACAAAGCCGACCTTGGGTGAATCTTTAACGACCAATACCTTGGCAACCAAAACTCCGATCGCTTATAAAAAAAAACCGACGCGCTCCACAAAATGAGCACTTCAGGCCCATGCATTCATTTCATTTCTGTCCCCTCAACTGTAATTGCCCAATCCGGTACGGATCTGCAATTGACTCAAACTTCAACCTTCCATAACTTCTTCACCGTAGCTCCAATCGATGAGCCATAAAGACAAGTCGATAGAGCACTGCAAGCACTACAATTGTAGATCATAAACTCCCATTTGTGCTCACTTTAAGCATACTCTATTTTAGCATCATTAAGGCATATGTTGGACCTTTTAAGCCGCATTTGACATACAATAATCATTACACTTGGCCTATTAACAAGCCCTGATCAGTGCTCAATAAATGTGTAGGCTTCAAATAAGCTCAGCTTGCATTTCTTTGCTCTTTTTTCCATCATGAAAGAGGAGTTGCACGACACCGGGTAATTGTAAAGGGAGCCTAAACTCCTAGTTTTCAATGAACCCAACTGTCGGTGCTACTAACAACCCGCCTTGGCTGTTCATTAGAATATACCCAGATCTTGAATCAATTAATCAAAGATTATAGTGATTACCAGAGCCATTTGCATCTCTTGTTTGTATTCTCTCTCACAACTCTCACAGCCAGAGGCCCGACGCCTACCCGACTCACGTTTCGAACACATATCCCCTGACAACGTTTAGTGCAGAGTGCACTTATAATCCTTCCATCCATGATTCATGTATGTCAGTTGCTACAGATGCTCATGTGTGGTACTTTGATATTTGTGCTACAAAGCACATTACCTCTTATCATGGCTTCTTTACCTCTCTCAAAGATGTCCCTCATGGGAATTAAATCACTTGTGCCAACAATGCCTCTTATCCGGTCAAGGTGTTGGAAAGATTGTGCTAAGTGCTACAAATGGCAATTCTTTCACACTTGTTGATGCAAGTATGTACCTAGGATCAAGAATAATATTTTGTATGTTTCTGCACTTGCTAGACTTGATCTTGTTGTGAAATTTGTGGATGACAAATGTATAGTTCATGATCTCAATTTTTGTGATGATATTGTGGCATCAAGAATTTTATGTTGTGGACTGTATAAGCTCACTTTGTATGATCTAATGAGCTACTAATTTTTATAGCGTGATCGTTCTTGACGTTTGGATGAATGTTTATCCTTTGCTCCTACAACGAGAATAAAACCCTTGCGTCTGGTCCTTAGGATTTTCTTAGATTCTTACAATGAGAGGGATACACACGCTACACCACACTTTACGTTTATCTTTGTAATTTCTAAAATAATGTGTATTTGTATGACTTCGTCGCATTCCTATTGATAACATCTCATACATGCAAGGTTTTTGATTTGAAAAATCATAACATATTTTTTTATGATATAAAAGATGATAATTAACATCATGCATAATCGTGTGGACGTTTTTGTGTATGTTAATCATAAATTACATTCATGTGGACCTGTAGTTTAGGGTTTAGGGTGATTGCTTCATGGTTGTGTTGCAAAGAATGACTAGAATGTGTTGCATTACATGTCACTTACATTGATGAGAAGTTATGATTTTTTGTTTTTTTTTTTGTTTTAGCTTCTACACACATCATGGGTACTATAGGCAAGATAACGAAAGTTGAGCGCAAATATGTCAAAGAATTCGAATGCACTCATCTTTATGGATTACGAAGTGATGCCTCCAAGAAGTCTTGCAAGAGTCCTCATACAAATCATTTTGGATGAGTTATGTATAAGTGCTACGTATGCAGCACTAGTTGCAAAATTTTGTGATGCTTCAGGTGGGATTAAAGTACTTACAGGTGGTCAGTTGGGCCATGACGTGAGTCGAATCATAGGGCAAGTTTGCAGAGTTGCAAAAACCCTTGACAAGCAATTGAAAGGGAAGTATGGCTTCATGGACCGCATGAAGGAAGTAGAGGTCCTCTATGAAAGCATGAAGCAACAGGGAAAGAGACCACGCGTAGAAGAGCCCAAGGATGTACCCGAAGTGCCTACCGCTACGGATACCAATCTCTAGCAATGATCCAATGCCGCCCAACATGGGAAGTTTAGACCTATGCAACCTAGCTCGTCATCATGCGCATGGCTTGCATTGAATTTCCACAAATGGCAAGCATTGGAGAACGTAGATACGGCATGGTCACGAAGGTGAAAGTCAATCATGAAACCTTCACAGATGAATTTTACACTGACAAGCTAATCAAGGGTGATGGCTAGAAGAGTGCCAATGACATAGTGCTGCATGAGGCCACAATTATGGATATCACTCATAGTGGAATCATTGCTGCTTTGGGATTGACAAGACATGCCATGCAAGCTCCCACCCTCATCTTCAAGATCTGGAATGGTAGAAACCTCGACCACTGGCTAGAGAGACTCCAAAAGGAGGGGAAGAATGTGTCCATGAGCAAGGGTCTCAAAGACACCGAGGGGACCATTGAAGCCATCAAGTAGAATATATGGCCTATCATTAATGGATTGCTCCAAACCTTCATCTTTTTGCACGCAAGTAGCATCACTCACAATGATGTTCATGGGAGTAATATCTTGCTGCATTTTGGTTGGGCTAGAGTATATGTGGACGTATGTGATTGGGGTAGTGCAACCTTGTTCCCCACAGAGAACACATTTTTGAAGTTTCCAGATCTTCTCCCATCGACAAGGGAAGCTTGGAGCAAGTGATATTGGTGGGTGGCTCCCAAATGTATATCCATAAATCCTCCAGTCTACACACGCACTCAAGATATCTACTCCCTTTGTAAATTCATTCAAGAACTCCTTAAATATTTACCTAAGGAGGATGACACTAATTATATCGCTTTCCTCAGACGCTTTCAGGAAGTCTTGCGCACTTGTGTTTCTACCAATCCCACCCAGCGCAAGTCCTCACATGATCTCCTCAGCATGTTACAAGGCATCAAGCGTATTGGTCGCACACTCCCAGATAGTGTAGGCTTGAGGACATCCAATGATTGAAATCATACCTTGTAATTTGAGAACGCATCTATACGTTGCAATGAAATAGTTTTGTATTGTCTCATGTCCATTGTCTTGAAATTTCATGCTATTTTATTACATTGGTGTTGTCAAAGTGATGAGAGATGTGAATTTAAGAATTGTGTATGTTGAACATTGATTGTAGCTTTTAATCAATGTATATCTATTTTTTCGGTCTAATATTTTATTGACAATTAATTCGACATAAAATGGTAGCCCCATACGCTCCTCCCGATGTCGACGGTGATCTCGACCACGAGGAGTCTCAACGCATCCTCAGAGAGGACAATTTGCGTTATGGGGCTCAAGACCTCTCCTTATTCTTTGTTGAGTCCGCTGAGCTCGAGGGTTTGGAGGGCAAACCAATCAAATTGGAAGACATACGCAAGTGTTGTCCCTCTTTTTTTGTGAAATACGTACTGTTCAGGAAGTTAGGTCGTGCCAAGGCAACGACACAATTGAAAAACTTAGATTTGCA
The DNA here is from genome assembly GCF_014529385.1 of Adiantum capillus-veneris. Classification (NCBI taxonomy): domain Eukaryota; kingdom Viridiplantae; phylum Streptophyta; class Polypodiopsida; order Polypodiales; family Pteridaceae; genus Adiantum; species Adiantum capillus-veneris. The sequence goes on from NC_140951.1 coordinate 76,347,836, forward strand.
ACACAAAGGGCTCGTGCGTGTGTTGCTTCTACGTTTCATCCAAACACTACAAGAGGCTATTCATATTAGCGATGCTCACACAGCGACGCTCAAAAAAAAAAATCTCGGCGTCGCTATGAGCGTCGCAAATTTACAAGTAAATTTGCGACGCTCATAGCGACGCCGACTGGGCTAAAAAATAACAGAGAGCGCCCAAAAACTCAGATCTCAGATTTGAGTTTTTCGGCGCCCTCAAGCAAGGAGCAGGTAACGCTCTCCCTCTCTCTCTCTCTCTCTCTCTCTCTCTCTCTTCTCCACACACACACACACACACACACACACACGAGGAGAGGAAGGAGAGCCAGGTATGCGCCTTCCCTCTCCTCACTCTCATGTTCCCTTCCCCTCTTTCTCTCTCCCTCTCTCTCTCTCTCACACACACACATACACACACACACATAGTGTTTTTGAGAGAGAGAGAGAGAGAGAGAGAGAGAGAGAGAGAGAGAGAGAGAGAGAGAGTACAAACATAAACAAAAACGCACACACATACATAAACAAAGAATGCACACACACATTGAGAGAGGAAAAGAGAGAGAGAGAGCATGCTTAAACAAAAAACGCACACATTGAGAGAGGAAAAGAGAGAGAGAACATGCATAAACAAAAAACGCACACATTAAGTGAGGAAAAGAGAGAGAAAACATGCATAAACAAAAAAACGCACACACATTGAGAGAGAAAGAGAGAGAAACTAATTTAACGTCGTAGGAAACTAATTAAAATTAAAAGACCTAAAGATCTAGCCGACGAGGAGTTGAACTCAAGACCTATTATTCAAGAAGGAAATGGCATAACCAATCTATCATACTTGGCATGGGTGATAGAAAGGTTATACCATTTATCTCTTTTTATTGGCACACACATCCACACACAAGAAGAAGAGAGTTATAACGTCGTAGGAAACTATCCTAAAAGATGTTAAAGATTAGGTTAGATGTAGACTTACGTTAAATTAGATTTAGGTTTATTTAAGTTAAATTAGATTAGATTTAGGTTTATTTTTAAATAGATTTACGTTTATTTACGCTAGATTTAGATTTACGTTATATTAGATTAGATTTAGGTCTCCATAGACTGCGATGCCTGCATGAAGCGGGTGAAGAAAGCCCTCAATGGAATATAGGGTATTGCTGCCTTCACTCATGGTGGGCTCCGTTGATCCAAAAGTACTGGTGAAATGTCTTGAGAAGATAGGGAAGAAGGTGGATCTTCAGGGCGGCAAGAGTCACTACATCCCCGACACAATGACCATCTAGACAACCTCTAGTCATTCAACAACAACTTCAAAGTTAGTAACAAGAGCAAGAACGGTCTAAAGGGCCAATTTCTATCGTCAGATGTGGATGGAGATGAGGCAGCATCACCGCCGGAAGTTAACTCTCACATCTTTAGTGATGAGAATGCCAACTCTTGCCGAGTTATGTGAAAAATTATGTGTGAAATCAGTTTTAAGGTTCTTATAATCCCTGTTAGTTTAGTTCTTTGTTTTTAATATAACATAATTTACGTTAGATTTAGATTTATGTTATATTAGATTAGACTTAGGTTTATTTAGGTTTACCCACACACACACACACACACACACACACACACAAGAAGAAGAGAGTTTTAACGTCGTAGGAAACTATCCCAAAAGACGTTAAAGATTAAGTTAGATGTAGACTTACGTTAAATTAGATTTAGGTTTATTTTTAGTTAGATTTACGCTTATTTACGTTAGATCGAGTCCACGCAAGAATTACTTACGGTTTAGGGTTTAGAGTTAGACGAACAATGAAAAGCACTCCTGGTTCTTCTCAACATGCAGACAAAGTTTGGATGGAGTGACACTAGCGTCACAGCGCTTTTCAGGTGATCTATTACAATTAGTTTACTTTAACAAAACTCTAAATGTATAATGATCTGATAGATTTTTACACGACTGTATCGTATTTTTATGTTGTGTAGATTGCTTAAAGAGCACATACTACCAGCTGACAATGTGATGCCAGATTCCCGAGATGAAGCAAGAAAGATTTTGCAAAACTTGGGGATGGATTACAATTCTATCCACGCTTGTCCTAATGACTGCATTCTTTTCAGAGGGGAATACATAGACATGGAGAAGTGTCCAAAATGTGATTCCGAAAGATATCGAGTAGATCTCCACGGGACAAAAATTCCACAAAAGGTTTTGCGACATTTTCCTCTGCTTCCTTGCATCAAGCATTTCTTCGAATGTAAGTCCATGGCCGCCCTAGCATCATGGCATGAGGAGAATAAATCTTCGGATGGTGTGCTACGAATTCCTGCAGATTGTACAGCCTGGAAACATATAGATGGAACATGGTCGGATTTTGCCAGGGAAGCTCGAATTTGTGCTTAGGCCTGGCTATGGATGGCGTAAATCCATTTGGTCAAAGATCAACATCTTACAGTGTATGGCCCGTTGTCATCGTCAACTACAACATTCCCCCGTGGTTGACTACGAAGAAGGGGCACCTATGGCTAAGCCTTATTGTGCCAGGGCGATATAAAGTGGGGAATATGGATGTGTATCTTTGTCCACTATTGGAAGAGCTACAACAATTGTGGATTGGCATAGAGGTGGTGGATATGAGCCGACACACAGGACGACGGAATGCTTTGATCAGAGGCATTCTAATGTGGACCATGCATGACTATCCCGGGCTAACAGAATGCTCAAGTGATCTATTGACACTCCTCACTCAGACACTGTAAATCTTGTTTTTTCCCATAGTTGATCTATTATCATGTGTATACATGCAGGGCTTCAAACAAGCGGATACAGAGCATGTGTCACATGTGGACCTAGACTGAATGCATGTAGGGCGCCCTCACTGAAGAAGAAAATCTACGAAGGTCATCAAGCGTATCTTCCAGAGAATCATGTGTTACGCGACGGCTTTTTGGGAAGAGAGCCACCAAGGATGTCTGCACAAGCATGGTTAGAGCAGAAGGAGATGTGCGATGACGGATTGCCTCCAGGGATGAAGAGACTATCTCTATGGTACGAGTTACCATACTGGCCCCGACTCATGATCAATCACTTGCTCGATCCAATGCACATATTCAAGAATGTGGGTAATCTACTATCGGACCATCTGACCGGCAAGAAAGATACTTTGGGAGCCAGAGTTGACCTTAGAAATGTGGATTGTATGGAGCAATATTGGCCGCAAACAGCGTCTGATGGATCGATAAAACTCCCTAAAGCACCATGGATTTTCACAGGAGCCCAAGAACGAAAAGTAAAAGAGACCATTCGATCTTTGCGGACCCCCATTGGCGTAATGCACTCGCTCCGAACGTGTTTTACTAAAGAAGGAAAGCTTACCGGTTTGAAGTCACACGATTGGCATAAAATGTGTCAGGTACGTTCATAGTGGACTTTAATATCATTGCATAAAATGTGGAGTTTAATATCATTGCTGCACATACTTTACAGTTTATTTTACCGGTTGCCATTGAGGGATGTTTGTCTCTCGACATCCGTAACACAATCTACAAACTTGCAAAGCTGGTGCAATGGATCTCACAAAAGGAGATCAACGTAGACTCCATACCATTCACCAAACTAAATGCTGCGGAGCTTGTGTGCATGTTTGAGAAACATTTTCCTACTACCATGCTAACCATTCAGGTGCATCTTCTTGTTCACATAGTTGATGAGGTGGAAATAGCTGGCACAGTTCATTCCAGATGGATGTTCTTCTTAGAACGTTTCATGAAAACGCTTAAGGGATATGTGCGTCAAAAGGCACGTCCGGAGGGTAGCATGGCAGAAGGTTGGTTGGTATCAGAGTCCCTAGTGTACATTGAAGAGTGGCTAGACGGATTTGATAAAGCCCGGGACACGCTATGGCGAACCATAGATGATGAGCGCATATCTAGGATTGTCATGTGCAATCTCGATGTTGAGAAGAAGATGACGGAAGATCTATAGGCTAAAATCAACCGATTTTGCATGCTTCACAATCCAGTGATGCAAAAGTGGATTTCACAATATGAGGATGCAAAGCAAGAGCGACAAAGGGCACGAATCGAGTGGAGACGGGGAAGACGACCACCGATGCACTATCCGATGGTTCTGGAGTGCCTACCAACCTTCATGAGCTTAAGATGGTTGCACAACCAATTGGAAAGCGCACAACAATGCGGTGACGAAGTGACTGAGGAAGAGTGGGAGTACTCTCGGGGTTGCGCGACCAAGGTAAGTTTGCAATGTACGACTAGCTAGTGACTTTATTTCTAAACGTTTGAACGGCCACTCATAATCTTTGTTCGTTGTAGTATAAGTCATACACAGCAGCATGGTGTAAAGGTCGACATTTTAGGGTGGAACGAATCGACAAAAAGCATTTTACTCAAGATTGTGGAATCATGGCAAAATTTGAACAGTCTAGTCGACGACGTTCCTCTGATGCAGATCCTGTGGTGGCGGAACTCACTTACTTCGGCACGCTGCAAGAGATTTTGAGGATCGATTACAGAGGATTTTTTGTCGACTTGTTCGACGTGCAATGGTTCAAGATAATCATGGAGGGTCGCAACGCTACTGTGCATAGAGGAGAGTCTGGTTTTCTTGAGGTGGATTCTACTAAGAAATGGACTGACCTAAGAGACACTTTCGTACTACCCGAGCATTGTGAACAAGTAAGTATGTAAATAGTTACCATCCCCCTTTTACAAGTTATGTGCTTGAAAGCTCTCATGTAAGTTATGTGGCTCTGGCAGGTAATATTTCATCCTACAAAGTCTACAGCAAACTGGTGATACGTCATAGAGGTAGCCCCTCGTAGTGCAAGGACGTATGAAGGCTACCATGTGCCAATCACAACGGCATCAATGGAGGAGATCAGAGAAGATGCTCAATCAGAAGCCGCTGCGGTGGTGCCAGACGAGCATCAAGATGCTACTACTCTATATGGGGTGCATGCAGAGGAGCTACAAAATGAAACAGAGGATATGTGTTTAAACGGAGAGCTCTATATAGATATAGGAAGTTATGCTGAGTTATGCGAGGATGAGAGAGAGATCTCTTAAAGCCACAAATATTGTATTTGAACAATTTTGCTCTGTGTTGTAAAAGCTCTGGCTCTCTAAGTACCTTCCATGGTGTATAACGCTCTTTTCTACTCGCGCTCACATCTTTTGATTGAAAATTCTGAGTTTTCGACTTGCCTCTTCTATCACTCAATTCATTGCGTCATTCTATTTATATGCGTCATTATGTCATTGTATTTAATGGTCTTTGCGTCATTGTCTACTCTATTCATTCAATATTAAGTTTAAATATTCGTGTGTTTAATGCAGGTATGGATGATGAGGAGTTTATTTCTTCTTTGTCACCGCAGCAGAGACAGTGGTAAGTGGAGCGTCATCGCTCTGGCGCATCATCGCGCGTTCCTACTCCATCCGCATCTCCCTCTCTTTCGGAGCATTCGGCGTGCTCCAAAGCTTCGGCGTCGACGAGACGAGCTTCACACTCGTCTAGACACCGGCGCTCTAGTGGTGGCGGCGGCGGTTGTTGTGGGGATTCTGCCACCGATGCCTCCACACCGCCTCGTGTTCGACGAGACTCTTTACCCTCCCCTTCTTTGCCCGCCCCCACACCAGCCACAACATCTCCATCTACGCCAGGTTTTTCACGGCTGACTGTTCCTAGCAGCTACACACCTCTACCTACTCCACCAGGAGCCACCCCACTCGACACTCCTCGCTTCGGGGCCCAGACGCCGGTGGAGACACCTGACGTCCGTACCCCCATCGACACGCCGCTAGAGACCCCTGCCGGGACACCCCGGTTCACGCGTCACCGGTGCCTTACTCCGTCGACTTCAGCGGCGGCATCATCATGGATGATGCGGCAAGAAGGTGATCTCGCGCTTGCGTGGTCTTTGCTCTCAGCTGTTTAGACACTACATACTAAACAAATGGAGTGAAGTACCAACTGATTTAAAAAAATAGAGTCATCAGCATACTTCACGATGAGTTTCCCGTTCCAACACGGGATCAGTGCTTCAATGAAGACCTGATGAAGATTCGAATGCGCGAATACTGCAAACACAAGCGTTCCGAAGTGCAAAAAGCAATCAAGCATGGGTGGAATAGGCCAGATTTGCTGGCCAAAGAAGATTGGAAGAATGCGAAGAAAGCGGCGCGCGAGAATCCCGACAAGTGGAAGCAACAAAAGGATGCAACCAGAGCGCGAGTAGAGGCAGGGAGCTCGCACCACTTGGGGAGCGGTGGATGGGCATCATTTGAGACCGATTTTGTAAGTGTTTTCGCATTGCTCTTTATGTTCGATAGTTTAGGGTTTATGAGTTTTTTAATTCTAACATAATGAAATCTTTGTATGTTTTGACAGTGGTCGATGACAAGACGTGATCCCACACCGTACGAGCGCGAGTACGCAGGCAGGAAGGTCTTAAACGCCCTGATGGACATTCTCAGTTCTCGCGGCGGCATGGTTAGTATTAGGGTTTACTCTTTTCTATTTTTTGTATTGTTTTATAAATGTCGTTATATGTTTATACTTACTGAAAGCTGTCTTATTGTCTTTTTTTGCAGAATCCGACAGATACGCCGCTTGGACGCGATGAGACGTCTGACTAGACGACGTCAGTTTAGCTGTAGCTAGATAGCATTAGTTTAGGGTTTCTCATAGCTTATGTATCATGAGACGGATTTTATACGTCTTTTTGAAACATGTATATTATTACATTTGTCACCGCAGTTCATTTTGCCAATCAATTCTTTATGCCTATGATGTTGTACAATTGTCATTATTACATTTGCCAATCAATTCATTTTGCCTATGATGTGTACAATTGTCAATTTTACGCTTGTCAATTTTGCAAACAATGCGTCTAGTGGGTGACTATTTTGGGTCTATTATCTACCCTTGCACTTTTTTTAAAAAGTGAATCAAGTACAATATGGTTGATGGGTGGCAGGGCATTCAATGCCCTATCACCAAAAAAAAATTCTCTCGGGCGTCGCTATAACTGTCGCTATTTATGGCTCTGTAGCGTCCCTATGAGCGTCGCTATAGACTTCTGTGTAAACGTCGCTATAACCGTCGCTATGAGCGTCTCTATATAGCGACGCTTATAGCGACGTCTATAGCGACGCTCTCGTAGCGACGCTATTAGCGACGCCGGGGGTTCTAAAAACCCAGTGTATTTCCGTCGCTAACAGCGTCACAAGAGCACACAACCTCTTGTAGTGAAAAGGAGCGCAATCTATCTAACAATAATCAAGTTGCCATACATGTACTTCATCCAACAAGTCTTTGTGCAAGATATAATGAAGAAGCGCAATCTATCTAACAATAATCAAGTTGCCATACATGTACTTCATCCAACAAGTCTTTGTGCAAGATATAATGAAGAAGCGCGTTGGTACAACTGAAGATGGCCGACCTGTGGAAATGCAAGAATCCCATGCATGGTAGTTTGCAGGCAAATGGCAAGGACCTTGAGTAGGTATTTGATGCAGCTAGGAGACAGGTGCGCAAGGATGGAGCACTCGCTAGTAGAAGTTACAAGTGTTTCTTGCTATTACACGTGACAGGATCAAATGCTTATATCACAAGGTTGGGAACGAGGCGAGGGATGCCTGATCGAGGTTCTATGAAGTTTATGATATGGGATTTTGATCGAGTTGTCTACAGAAAACTCTACTTGCGAGGGTATGTATGTCAAATATGGATTTTAACAAGCCAAAGAAGGTTTTCAAGCTCAATTGACCGGGATACCTAGAACTATCAAAGATGCTTCGGCTCACCGGTGGATAAAAATTGCAACTTCAAGTTAGCAAAGATTGTGAGGCCATCGTCTCGCAAAATGGTGGAGTTTTATGGCATTCAGAGCTCAAAGCAAGTGGTCGACCATTGACTTGAAAGGGCGATGGTTCTTTCATCGCAGCGCGATGGGATGTTAAGCATGACTCCTTTAAAGTGGTGGAGCTCGGGGATCGAGGCCGTGCTATGGGTGTACAGGCAGTGAGGTCAAATGGGAAAAATAATATTTTTTCTGACCTTTGGCAGTTTCATAGACGTGGGAAAGGCAGCCAAGCAAAGTTTTTTTGAACTTTTTAAAGTATTGTGCAAAAAAAAAGTGATACCAATATTGCCTGCATGGCGGCGGTTTCTAAAAGTCTGCTGTAGCTGAAAAGGTGGTGGAGCGCGATCTGTTGGAGAGATCTCAAGCTGCATGGGGAGAAGGGGCCATAACCGAGGAAAGGAGGGCCACAGGTGCGTTTACAGCTGGAGGAGCACTGCATGAAGGTGTTGGGGAGTGCAGGCGGCCGGTACTGCAAAGGAGGGAGGTCACCTACACACCGAGGGGGCAGGCTAGCTCATGCAAAGGAAGGTGCCATCTGCAGGGTTGGTGATAGGTGAGGAGTTGTCAAGAGGAGGAAGGCCGCCAGGGAGCAGGTTCGGTGAGCACGAGGAGGGTGCTTTGCACGCGGATGGGTGAGCCGCCAGTTGAGCATGGGGGGATATATAGGCATGCCAAGAGAGGTTGAGACCGCTGACGAGCAGCTCAGGATGCTACTGCAGAGGGCCGGGAACTTGTCAAGGATGTGATGCCGTGGACCATGGCTGCAAATGAAGAGCCATCGTATCAAGTGGAGAAGGCCGTCTGTTGCAGACAAAGAGGGCTTGATATTGCAGGACGTTCAATACTATAGCCAGGGAGCCGCCAAAGGGCTTGCTTTGAAGAAGAGTATTGGAGGTTGGGGTGGCCTTGGCGAGCAAAAGAAAAGGGCCATGAGCAAGGCGGTGGGGGCTTCTAAGCTGTGATACAAATGCCAAGTGAGAGGCTGCAAATCAGAGAAGAGAGGGTTCAAGGGGAAAAAGCAAAGGGTTTTATTTTAGAAAAGTCATTATTGTATACTCTTTAAATGGACTTAATCGCATTGGCATCGGCATCGTCATGGAATCTATCTATTTGTTGTTCGAGTGAACATTTTCCATGTCTTTGGTTCTCGTACCCATTCGTTTATGGTTCTATATGCGTGTGAGTATGATATGTGCAAAGGATAGCAAAGCTTATGGGTGTCTGATATGTGTGAAATCCCGGTGTGTCAAGTGGGTGGGTGTCCCCTATATGTTTGTGGTACATTCCTTGAGGACGAAACCTTGTGAGCAAGCTTGAGTCTACCAATAGTTTTGAGGCGTTTGAAGGGGTCGAGATTGCTTGTCGTGATTGCTTATATGTGAATATATGGTGCTTTGAAGGGTCAAAGGTCAAGATAATTGATTGGATGCTTTGCGACCGGGTGTATACAATTAGGGATGGTTGGGTTCGGGCTTGGACAATAGTAGGCGGGAGATTGTGTATCGAGATGTGTGTTAAATAGGGGATTGGGGTGCTGTGAAATCACTGGGCTATATAGAGGCATTCAGATTGTGTGATGGTGGTTCTTTCGTTTCCCCCTTTCCATCTTGTGGTGCTCCCCACGGAGGAGCTACTGATTGCTCCTTGGTGAAGTCGAAGACGGTGTCGCGGTTTGAAGAGCAGGATCTAACAAGAATGGCATGGTCGGGTTTTCCGACTTTTATAGGTGTTGAAGATGCAGAAGTTTGGCTGCAAGACTACGGTGTTTTTTTTGTTGGAGAGCGGCTTGTTAAAAGAAGAGGGAGTGGCCCAAGCTTTCCCGCTTCTGGTTTGTGGAAAAGCGAAGGTATGGTATGAGGGCTTACAGGCTGAAGAAAAACAGGATTGGAGCACATTTGAAGCGGCATTCCGAAGCAGCCGATATGTGGCCAACACGCAGGTGAAGAGACGTTTTGTGCGGACCAGGGCTTGGGCAACCCTCTCTCTTGCCTTGTGATGGTAAGGCCATGTTGATTGAAGTAGAGTGCTTCGATGAAGCACACTGGGGGTTTGATGATCCAGTGGTCAATGTAGATGACGAGTCGCAGGTTTTAGTTGCTAAAGCTATGGCCAGAATACATGGTATGCAAGGCCTGTCGCCTTTTCCAGTGCTGTTCGAAGAGTCTACAGGTGAAGATATGCCAATGTCTGCTTTGGATGATCAGTTGCTACGGGTTGCCTTGCTTAAAGACAATGATGTTGTGGAGAGCTCTCTAGCCGATGGCTGGGAAACAGATGATGCAAAGGCTTTCCAGGATGTGCAGGCTTGTGTTGGGCGTGAAGAAGGTTCATGTGTGCAGTTTTTTGAAGGGTTATGCTATCAATAGCTACATGCATGGATGGCTTCCAGGTTTACAAGTGCAATGCTAGGGTGGTTTGTATCAATTTTACAGACGGATGGTGATAATCAATGCCATATTTTTTAATCGAGGTGGAGTTTACACTATGCTTGGGAGAGCCTATGGCTTTTCATTTGACCCAGGCGGGTGCTACAACAATTAGTGAATCTCTCTATATCTATCTACTGGTATTTATTTAGCTCTTGCGCATAGTATCTATCAGTTTTCTTCTTGTCACTGATATATTATCTAAATAATGCTATGGTTGAGCATGAATGCTCAACGAGGGATTGGGCAATGATGGTACAGCTGAAGATGGCTGACCTATGGAAATGCAAGAAGCCCAGGCATGGCAGTTTGCAGGAAAATGGCAAGGACCTTGAGCAGGTATTTGATGCAGCTAGGAGACAGGTGCACAAGGATGGAGCACTTGCTAGCAGAAGTTACAAGTGTTTCTTGCTATTATAGGTGACAAGATCAAATGCTTATATCACAAGGTTGGGAATGAGACGAGTAATGCTTGATAGAGGTGCTATGAAGTTTATGATATGGGATTTTGATCGAGTTGTCTGCAAGAAACTCTACTTGCTAAGGTATGTATGTCAAATATGGATTTTAACGAACCAAACAAGGTTTTCAAGCTCAATTGATCGGGATACCTAGAACTCGCAAAGATGCTTCGGATCACCGGTGGATAACAATTGCAACTTCAAGTTAGCAAAGATTGTGAGGCCATCGTCTTGCAAAATGGTGGAGTTTTATGGCATACAGAGCTCAAAGCAAGTGGTCGACCATAGGTATGATTATCAACTTGACTTGAAAGGGCGATGGTTCTTTCATGGCAACATGACGGGAAGTTAAGCAGGACTCCTTTAAAGTGGTGGAGCTCGGGGATCGAGGCCGTGCTATGGGTGTACAGGCAGTGAGGTCAAATGGGAAAAATAATGTTTTTTCTAACCTTTGGCAGTTTCATAGACGTGGGAAAGGCAGCCAAGCAAAGTTTTTTTGAATTTTTTAAAGTATTGTTTTAAAACGAAATGATACCAATATTGCCTGCATGGCGGCGGTTTCTTAAAGTCAGTTGTAATTGAAAAGGTGGTGGAGCGCCATCTGTTGGAGAGATCGCAAGCTGCATGGGGAGAAGGGGCCGTAACCAAGGAAAGGAGGGCCACGGGTGCGTTTACAGCTGGAGGAGCACTGTATGAAGGTGTTGGGGAGTGCAGGCGGCCGGCAGTGCAAAGGAGGGAGGTCACCTACACACCGAGGGGGCCGGCTGGCTCACACAAAGGAAGGCGCCATCTGTAGGGTTGGTGGTAGGTGAGGAGTTGTCAACAGGAGGAAGGCCGCCAGAGAGCAAGTTCGGTGAGCACAAGGAGGGTGCTCTGCACGCGAATAGGTGAGCCGCCAGTTGATCATGGGGGGATATATAGGCATGTAATGGAAGGAATAGCGCTACTTGAGGAGGGCCGCCAGAGGTGGCGGGGGCTGCATAAGGCAGTAGACGGGCCGAGGGGGGCTCGAGCCGGCAGGTGAGTGAAGCCAGGAGAAGTTGAGACCGCTGACGAGCAGCTCAGGATGCTACTGCAGAGGGCCGGGAAGTTGTCAAGGATGTGATGCCGTGGACCATGGCTGCAAATGAAGAGCCATCGTATCAAGTGGAGAAGGCCACCTATTGCAGAGAAAGAGGGCTTGATATTGCAGGACGTTCAATACTATAGCCAGGGAGCCGCCAAAGGGCTTGCTTTGAAGGAGAGTATTGGAGGTTGGGGTGGCCTTGGCGAGCAAAAGAAAAGGGCCATGAGCAAGGCGGTGGGGGCTTCTAAGCAGTGATACAGATGCCAAGTGAGAGACTGCAAATCAGAGATGGCTTAAAGGGAGAGAGGTTTCAAGCGGGGGCAAAAGTAGAGGTTTTTTTCAAACAAAGTCGTTGTTGTATACGCTTTAAATGGACTTAATCGCATCGGCATCGTCATGGAATTTATCTATTTGTTGTTCGAGTGAACATTTTTCATCTCTTTGGTTCTCGTACCCATTCGTTTATGGTTCTATATGCGTGTGAGTATGATATGTGCAAAGGATAGCAAAGCCTATGGGTGTCTGATATGTGTGAAAAATCCCGGTGTGTGTCAAGTGGGTGGGTGTCCCCTATATGTTTGTGGTACATTCCTTGAGGACGAAACCTTGTGAGCAAGCTTGAGTCTACCAATAGTTTTGAGGCGTTTGAAGGGGTCGAGATTGCTTGTCGTGATTGCTTATATGTGAATATATGGTGCTTTGAAGGGTCAAAGGTCAAGATAATTGATTGGATGCTTTGCGACCGGGTGTATACAATTAGGGATGGTTGGGTTCGGGCTTGGACAATAGTAGGCGGGAGATTGTGTATCGAGATGTGTGTTAAATAGGGGATTGGGGTGCTGTGAAATCACTGGGCTATATAGAGGCATTCAGATTGTGTGTTGGTGGTTCTCTCTTTTCCCCCTTTCTAGCGTCCTTTGGATAGACCATCCTTTCAACGCTGGTGTCGAAATTGAAAGAGCTAAAGAAAGGGCACAAGCACGTCGTGGGGAGGCAGATCCACCTGCACGAAAGAGGCTAGTTGTGCTCCTACTAGATGAGCCTGAACAAATTGGTAATATTGTGTCTCAAGGGGCTACACTAGCCAGCAAAGGAGAGAGTGTTCTCTCGCTACTACAAGAGAAGTTGGCAGCCAAAGAAGCAGAAGTAGTTTTAGAGAAAAAACTAGCCAGATACAAAGTGCGGTACGGTCCTCTCTCTCCTCTACCTGAGAAGATAGGACCAAGTCACGAGGCAAATATTCAAGAAACAATGGATTTGCTTGAGGCAGCATTGAACGCAGATCTTGAAGAAGCGGTGGATATCACAATTTCTTAAAGACACTGTAGATAGTAGTTGGAAATTTTAATGAAAAATTATCTCGTCCTTTTTTGAGATGCATTGTATTCTCTCTATGTTTATAGAATGAATTTGTTTTGGAGTTGCTAATTGATGACTTTGTTGAGAATTTGACTTGTAGATGTCTTTTTGTTCAGGATTTGAGAATGTTTTTTTATTTGGTTGCCACATCATGTCCTCAATACAAATGTTTATGCAAACTCTCTTCAATACTTGACCCTAAACTTAATGGAGAAGACTTATACATTATCCAAAGGTGTGCATGTTGCTCCTAATTCAAAAAAGTGAGATATATAGCTCAATAGTGAGCTTTATTGAGATAGAGTAGATAAATTATCATGAAAAGATGTTTACATTTTGTTATCTATTCCACAGGCACCAAGTCATCAACCTCTTCATTGTCTGAACATGCTGTAGCCATTTCCCATTCCATCTCATCGTCGCTACGTCTCTGTTCCGCCACGGTTTCATGAGTCTGAAGCACTCCAAAGTGTACTTCGGTGGCACGTGTAGCTATCTTCGTGGGTGCATGAATGAGATGCATGTTACAAAAGACGTATACGAGGTCTGTGGCACGAGCAGGACTTAAGCGATTTCTATGCTTTGAGTGCACAAAGTCATAAGAAGATCAATTGCACTCACAACTACCATTGGATGCCGTGATCGGAAGCACCCTGGTCGCCAAGTGTTGTAACTCAACTACGTCTCCTCCATATTCTTTCCACCATACTGGGCCTGAAAATTTTTTAACGCTGTTAAGAACCCAGGGATCTCCAAAAGTTCCTTACCTATTGGCATAATCCACCCTTTGCTGGAATGCATCCATGCCATCGTTGCCTCGCAACAATTGCGAGCAGACGTTTCTAAAGTCTCTCATCACCTCTTTGTTGGAAGCTTGTCCGTTCGTATGAAACTTTGGATCCAAGACAAATGTAGCACCATGCAATGGTGTGTGCATTTGAGCCCATCTATTCCACAAGATGCAGGATCTGTGATCTCTCCCTTGTATTGTAGTGGTTGTATTCTTTGGTTTGATGCAGCACCTCAGACATGATCCAATAAACCTTACCAATGACAAACTTATCTGTGTTGACAACCCTTAGTAATTCCACATAGAGCTTACTAACCCCAACAAGTTTGTCAATATTTCGCTAAAAGACAGGAGATTGCACCAAGGACACACATTTTTGAGTTGCTTCATTGTGGCTTAGATACTTGCTGAGCCAAGCCTCCCACACGGCGATCTGCAATAGTTTTTGTAAGAGCCGCTCGTACTCCAATGTGATTATTCAAAACATAGTATGCTATAGCGAATCGTGTGGCACAAAAAAATTGAAGTGCTTTTTTCGGAGACTTTGAGTGAAACAAAGCATATGTAAATTGATGTTCCCATATAAACTTGACTATGTGACTAGCGTCAATAAGAACCTGTTTTATGAATACTAATCTACCCATATCCTTTAGGAGTAAATTTAGGGTGTGTGCTGCACATCCAAGCCATGTAATTTTTGAGTACTTTTTCATAATGGCTAAACCCGCTCCTTTGTAGTTGGAAGCATTATCTGTAACATGTTGAGATGTAGAGAGAAAGAGAGAGAGACGAGACAAGAGACACACCATATACGCTCCCAAAGACTGATTCATATTGAAGACAAGATACAAATATATAGGTGAGACCAAGTTGAGTAGAGTGAGCCATATATAGCTCCAACACCCCCACTCAAACAAAGGTCTCTAGCTTTGGATGAAAAAACCCTTGGGGAGTTCAAGGGAAAAACCCAAGCCCCTATACAATGTAAAAATATGAACCAGCGATGATGATGTGAAAGTGAATTGTGAATCTATGTAAAAATATTCAAGTGACTTAGAGATCACAATGTGCAAATGTGGAGTGTGCATAGTGCATGGTACCTAAAAGATTACAATGTCATATGTACAAAGATATTACAATAGCAAAGAAGCTAATCTAGAAACAGTGAGGTCGAAGCAACTCTAAGCTCCGAGCGCAAGAGGATGAAATGTGACTCGTTGAGGCCTTTGGTCAAAAAGTCTGCAATCATCTGGTCACTTGGACAGTGTTCAACCATAATGGTTCCTTTGCGTACTTCATACCTGACATTATGATAATGGACAACAATGTGCTTTGACTTATTATGTTGAACATAGTCTTTTGCAAGACTAATAGAACTTTGGTTGTCACACCGCAAGGGTGTGCTAGAAAGAGGAGAGTGACCAATATCAACCAACATTTGTCGAAGCCAAATCAACTCACGAGCTGCAAGTGATGCCACAACATATTCTGACTCAGTCGTAGAAACTGCAACACAACGTTGTTTCTTGCTGCTAGTCCAAGAAACAAGACAACCATTTATAAAGAAGCAATTTCCACTAGTAGATCGCATAGATAAATGTGAGCTTGCCCAGTCTGCATCTGTGTAACCCAAAAGAGAAAGAGATTGCATAGAATCCGATGTGAGTTGTCGTCGATAGACTAAACCAAAATCCGTAGTGCCTTTCAAGTATTTCAACACACGCTTTGCAGCAGACCAATGCTTAAGAGAAGGACATGCAAGATGTTGTCCAAGATAATTAGCAGCAAACAGAATATCAAGACGAGTGTTCATGCCAACAAACTGAAGACATCCAATCAAGTTAGCATAAGATTGATTTGTGACAAGTTGACCGCCATTGTCAGAAGTGTTCTTCGTAGAGCTCGCTGCAAGACAAGGTGTGTTGGCTGAATGTGCAGATTCCATACCAAATTTTTGAATAGTATCTGCAATAAACTTTGACTGTCGAAGGAATAAAATACCTTTTGTACGGTTCCGTTGGATTTGAATGCCAAGACACGAGTGAATCTCTCCAAGATCCACCATATCAAATGCAGAAGACAATAACTTTTTCACTTGCTGAAGAAATCCCAAATCATTGGAAACAAGGATGGTATCATCCACATAAAGAGCAAGAATCACAAAACTGCTACCTTGGCATTTTATGTATAAGTTGGGGTCTGACGAGCAAGAGATGAATCCTTTAGAGGTGAGAAAAAGATCAAATTTTGTATATCAGGCTCGCGAAGCTTGTTTGAGACCATATAGTGCCTTATGGAGTTGAGCAACAAGGTCTTCTTTACCTGGAATAACAAACCCTTCTGGTTGTTCCATAAAAATTTCCTCTTCCAAGTCACCGTTAAGAAAAGCAGTTCGCACATTCATTTGATGAGCTTCTAAATCAAATTGAATAGCAAATGCCAATAAAACTCGAACACTTGTAATGCAAACAACTGATGAAAAAGTCTCTTGATAATCAACACCAGCTACTTGGGAGTAACCTTTTGCAACTAAACGCGCCTTGAACTTGTCAAAAGATCCATCTGATTTTACTTTTGTCTTATACACCCACTTACATTTAATAGCTGTACGACTAAGAGGTAATTCAGTTAGTATCCATGTACCTTTAGAGATAAGAGAATCGTACTCTGCTTCCATAGCCTCTTGCCATTGATTCTTTTGTGGTGAAGAGATAGTTTCATCATAAGTAATGGGATCTTCGGAAGTAGAAAAAGCATTATCAGCAATATCGTCATCATAAACATGACATGAGCCATGTTCAAAATCAATAGGCAGATCAACAAAAATATCAATATCATCATTGGCAACATTCGGAATGGATGGTTGTGAAGAGGAAAGTTGCTCTATAGGAAGAGTTTCATCTTCTGAAAGAAATGGAAAAGCTTAAAGCAATGATTTAGTATCATCAGAATCATCCATGGACCATGAGCCTCCCATAAGCTGTTCGTTAAAAGTAGCATCACGATTCACAATTACTTTCTTGGAGGAAGGGTCATAGAATTTGTAGCCTTTGGAAGTGTTATAATATCCAATAAAAATAACTTTAAGACCAGGAGCATCAAGCTTTGTTCGTGTTTCTTTGGG
The DNA here is from genome assembly GCF_014529385.1 of Adiantum capillus-veneris. NCBI lineage: Eukaryota > Viridiplantae > Streptophyta > Polypodiopsida > Polypodiales > Pteridaceae > Adiantum > Adiantum capillus-veneris. The sequence continues at coordinate 76,364,954 of NC_140951.1, forward strand.
AATATGAATATAAGCAATACATCCAAAGGTTCGAAAATGAGATACAGAAGGAATGTCACCTGTCCATGCTGTGATGGGTATCTTACTAGAGGGTGCAGTAGTAGGAAGATGATTCTGAATAAATACTGCTGTCAAAGTAGCTCCAGCCAAAAAAACACGAGATAAGCCAGAATGAATCAGCATACATCTTACAACATTGAGAATAGTGCGATTCTTTCGTTCAGCAACACCGTTTTGTTGAGGCGAATATGGAATAGTGTGTTCATAATGAATTCCTTTGTCAGCACAGTAACTCACAAACTCTCGAGAAACATATTCGCCTCCATTGTCACTACGAAGCTTCTTAAGGCGACGACCAATTTGAAGTTCCGCAGCCTTGTGGAATTGCTTGAAAACAGATAAGGCTTCAGATTTTTGTCTAAGTAGAAATACAGTCGTATACCTTGAGAAATCATCAATGAAAGTAATGAAGTAGCGATATTGTGATCTTGAAGAAGGTAGAGGTCCACATATATTAGTATGAACAAGATCCAATATGTCATGAGAATGAGTTGTATTTGAAAGAGGAAAGGGTTTGCGATTGTGTTTCCCAAGAGCACAAAATTCACAAATTCCCATATGAGGATGGGCTTTAAGATCCATGCCATGAACAAGATCACGACGTTGAAGATCAAGGAGTTTTGAGAAATCAGCATGAACAAAACGGTGATGCCATACTTTGCAATCATGATCACCTGGAGCAGTGACAACATTTGCTACAACATCGTTGAGAGAGAGTTCAAACAAATTACCATTTTGAGGAGCAGTGGCTATAGTCTGTCCATCTTTCTCAATTCGGCATTTGGTATGATCAAATCCAACAAACAGACCAAGATCAACAAGTCTAGCAACTGAAAGAAGACTACGTTGAAGATCTGGTACAGGTAATACTCCTCGCAAAATTCGAGTGGAAGAAGATAAGGTACCAAGATATATGTCTCCAATACCCTTTACTTGACAAGTAGTATCATCAGCAAGATAAACAACACGTTGAACTGGCAGTGGATGATAGTTATGGAGCCACTTAGATTGATATGTCATATTTCCTGTAGCACCAGAATCGACAATAAAAAGTGATCCATCGCGTACATGAAGTATTCTGTCTGGAGCAACTGAACATAGGACGCAGCTTGTTTCTGGTACAATGTTGTTTCGATGTTCAGTAGCATATGTTCTATTCCGATCTGTGTCGAATCGACGCTTATAGCACATATGAGTGGGATGATCAGATCGTCCACAATATTCACAAGAAGAAGAAGAAGAGTCTCTAGATAAACGTGGTTGTTTTGTGGTAATATTGTGTTCTTCATCATATTGACGTGCCCAACAATCATCTTCAGTATGGCCATTTCTGTTGCAGTAAGAACATTGCTTATTAGGAAATTTGAGACGAGAGAAAATATTACCGCGACGGTCACCTCTGCGGTTTCCTCGTTGAAATGGATGCCTTCGAGCATAAAAATTCCGTTCCATCTGTTGTGACTCAGTCTCCTCGTGTGAAATCATAGCTGTATCATGACTAGCATTACGGCGTTATTGACGTTGAGAGTATTCAATTAAAAACATGCAGGCTTGGTCGAAATCAAGACCATCTTTATTAGAGAGAATAGTAACAATATTATCATAAGAAGAGTCCTTCACTGTATCAAGGAGAAGTGTAATCAGTTGCTTTGTGGAACAGGATCACCAGCATCAGCAAGTTGATTAATAATAGATTTGAAAGATTCAATATGTCCCGTCATGGCAGTACCAACCTCATATTGTAACTTGTTAAGCAACCCTCTCAAATAAAGTATTTCTATGACAGATTTCTTCTGAAAGTTTGCAATAAGGTACTTCCATACGTCGTGGGAAGTAGGCAGTTCGTACATATCAAGCAAAAGGGAATCAGTAAGAGCACAAAGAATATACTGACGAGCTGCTTTATCACGTCGTTGCCAATCCGTATAGGCAACATTCCAATCTTCAAATATAGGTCCTTAAGTGATAAGCACGTTATCATTATCCGTATCAACAGGCTGAGGCGGACAAACACGATTTCCAAGAACAACATCGGAGAGTTCATCGCCTTCAAGAATTAACAACATCTTTGCTTTCCAGCCTGGAAAACCTTGACCTTGGAAAGGAGGAACAGAACGCTGGCCAGAAGGAAAGCCGTTGACAATAATATTCATAGCCATATCTTGTTGCGAGAAGACGTATAAGATAAGATCGCAGAATTTGCACACCATATATGGTGAAGGCCGCAATTGAGAATGAGAGAGATATGAGGACTGCGTTCTGTCAACGATAAACGTAAGAAGGATGCTCAAGGAACTTCCAAAGATGTGAGAGACGTCACCCAAAAAGGGCAGGGTAAAGGAGACGTTAATAATAAATGAGTCCTCAAAATAGAGTGGTGTGAGACGCAAGATTGACGGCCACAATACGAATAGCAAAAAGCTAAATCTTCTCGAAAAAGTTAATGCCAAAATAAGAAAAACGATCGCGGACGCTTCACGAAGAAGTAGGACGAAGAAAGCTGCGCCAAGCTCAATTGCAGTAAAAACAGCATAACTTTCTGCTGCGAACTCCGATTGACGCAAACCTAGAACTCAAATCGAAGAGCTCGAGGAGACGAACAAGTTTTGGATGTAAAGTGCCATTGTGCTATGCTCCATCGCGCTTTTCCCGTTTCTCCAAATTTTGAGCAGAACAACAAGAAAAATTGAGATGAAGTTCAGGGTGTCATCAACAAGAAAACGTAATCAACGATTAGATTGATTAGCAATAAACGTCACACAAAACACTAATCATATTATTCTTAACACAAAACAACCACAGTTAACAAGAATCAATGCTCAAAAATAAAATTGGTAGCAATTTTTGAATCTTACATGCAAATCGCATACACATACTGTTTTGTCACCATGAATTGAATCGGCGCATGATCGTTACTGCTCTGATACCATGTTGAGATGTAGAGAGAAAGAGAGAGAGACGAGACAAGAGACACACCATATACGCTCCCAAAGACTAATTCATATTGAGGACAAGATACAAATATATAGGTGAGACCAAGTTGAGTAGAGTGAGCCATATATTTCTCCAACATAACAACAGCTGTCACATTCTTCAGTCCACCGAGTCGAGCAATAGCTTGCTCATATACCTTTTTCAAGTAGATAGATGTCTTCTCTTTCAATGAGGTATCAACGGCCTCCAAAAACATTGCACCTTTGGGACAAATTACCATGACATTAATCAATGCTTTTTTCTGACAGCTGGTCCATCCGTCTAGCGCTATGGTGTAGCCAAATGCTGGAACAAAGTCAAGCACCATTCTCTTGAGGATCACTTTTGTATTGCTCTTGACTTTTTACACATACTCTGTTCGCATTTATTATAATCAGGATAGATGAATCCTTTTTTTGCAGTTGACATTAGGGCATCTTTGAAAATAGGGTTTCTTATGACATAAAATGGGATTCCACAAGCCATGAAGTCTTGTGTCCACTTTAGATGCAATCCGAGCATGTCTTATTGAGAGAATGCTGCGTGTAGAGTCCCAGGCATACCGGCTCTGTTGGATGTCCCGGGACTTGCATCTATCCCTCCCATGGCACCATTTGGAAAAGTGTAAGGACTTTGAGGTGTTCGGGTTGTGTCCATTGAAGGTCCTTGGTTAGCTCGCACGTCCTCTTGATCTACACTGGCTTCTTCTATGTTGACAAATGACCCACCTGTCATACCCTTCTGTCTCTTAGGAAGAAGTCATGCCTATTTTCACTTTACATACCCTGCAAAATGGACCCATATGTCTTTAGGCGGTGCTCCACATTCTTTCACATTGGGGCTAGTGACGAATAAATGTTCTTTGATGCGAGTTGCATTGTCGTGCCACTGATGTCCACAATGTTTGCATTCCAGAAAAGAGACTGTTTTGCCTCTCTCTTTTTCCTCCACATACGACCACTCTTTTCCTTGCACCATGCTTTCTGACTTCAACAAAATCTATCCTACAATCAATAGATACACTATGATTATAATTTTTCACCATAATTGCGCAATGAGAAAGATAAAAGATTATAGTTATAATTTGCTAAATTAAAATGATGCATGAATATTGTTAAGATAATATTTTAGAGAAGATCACTAATGGATATGCCATTCCTGACTACTAGGAGGTAAAGAGCGTTTGCTCAAGACAACCTAGATGAGCGATGCAGTCATCTCACATTCTACTATCTATGTCTCTTGGAGGTAGGAGCTACTGCTCAAACAAAACCAATCGACCCTAAAATAACTAAGGTCTCTAATTTCTATATCAACATAGAGGTAAGAGCATGAGCTCGATAACATCCATGTAACTCCTAAGTACTATGCATGACTAATATTCACTAAGAGGAGGTAAGAGCTTTCGCTCGATCACAACCTAGTGAATTCTATAGGTAATCCACCATATTCACTCAGAGGTAAGAGCATAAGCTCGATAACAATCAAGTGAATCCTACTTCTTACCTTAAACCTCACTTGGAAGTAAGAGAATCATCTCATAATAACCAAGAGGCACTAAGTGGACCTATTCTATGTCTATATGGAGGCAAGAACATTTTTTCATGACAACCAAAAGACCTTACATAATTAACACTACATCTATGCACATATTATAGCTATGATAGATTTTAACCATCAAATATCACTTTTAGTATCTATTCTAAAACAAATAGAGCTAAGAGTATAGCCTCTAATGTTTAGAATTATAAAATTATACATTCGCACTATAGCTAATAAAAAGCCTCTTATGCTTATAATTATTTATTGATCTATTCTAAAACAAGTAGAGCTAAAAGTATAGCCTCTTCTGCTTAGAATAATTTATTTATACTAAAACAATAGAGTTAGAGAATAACTTCTATTGTTTAGAATTATAGGAAATATAAATCTATCCAATTATTTTATTTTTAGTGTAAAAACATTAAAATAATTTTATTTTCTTTAAAAATCAAAAGATTTTTTAAGTTGACAACTCGACCTTTCTATCACTACAAGAGGTTGTGTGCTCTTGTGACGCTGTTAGCGACAGAAACACACTGGGTTTTTATAACCCCCGGCGTCGCTAAAACCGTCGCTAATAGCGTCGCTACGAGAGCGTCGCTATATAGAGACGCTCATAGCGACGATTATAGCGACGTTTACACAGAAGTCTATAGCGATGCTCCAGAGCCATAAATAGCGACGGTTATAGCGACGCCCGAGAGAATTTTTTTTTGGTGACAGGGCATTGAATGCCCTGCCACCCATCAACAATATTGTACTTGATTCACTTTTTAAAAAAAGTGCAAGGGTAGATAATAGACCCAAAATAGTCACCCACAAGATGCATTGTTTGCAAAATTGACAAGCGTAAAATTGACAATTGTACACATCATAGGCAAAATGAATTGATTGGCAAATGTAATAATGACAATTGTACAACATCATCGGCATAAATAATTGATTGGCAAAATGAATTGCGGTGACAAATGTAATAATATACATGGTTCAAAAAGACGTATAAAATCCGTCTCATGATACATAAGCTATGAGAAACCCTAAACTAATGCTATCTAGCTACGGCTAAACTGACTTCGTCTAGTCAGACGTCTCATTGCGTCCAAGCGGCGTATCTGTCAGATTCTGCAAAAAAAGACAATAAGACAGCTTTCAGTAAGTATAAACATATAACGACATTTATAAAACAATACAAAAAATAGAAAAGAGTAAACCCTAATACTAACCATGCCGCCGCGAGAACTGAGAATGTCCATCAGGGCGTTTAAGCCCTTCCTGCCTGCGTACTCGCGCTCGTACGGTGTGGGATCACGTCCTGTCATCGACCACTGTCAAAACATACAAAGATTTCATTATGTTAGAATTAAAAAACTCATAAACCCTAAACTATCGAACATAAAGAGCAATGCGAAAACACTTACAAAATCAGCCTCAAGTGGTGCGAGCTCCCTGCCTCTACTCGCGCTCTGGCTACATCCTTTTGTTGCTTCCACTTGTCGGGATTCTCGCGCGCTGCTTTCTTCGCATTCTTCCAATCTTCTTGGGCCAGCCAATCTGGCCTGTTCCACCCATGCTTGATTTCTTTTTGCACTTCTGAACGCTTGTGTTTGCAGTATTCGTGCATTCGAATCTTCATCAGGTCTTCATTGAAGCGTTGATCCCGTGTTGGAACGGGAAACTCATCATGAAGTATGCGGATGACTCTGTCTTTTAAATCACTTGGTACTTCACTCCATTTGTTTAGTATGTAGTGTCTAAACAGTTGAGAGCAAAGACCACGCATGCGCGAGATCACCTTCTTGCCGTCATCATCCATGATGATGCCGCCGCTGAAGTCGATGGAGTAAGGCAAACCCTCTGGCCAGTGACGCGTGAACCTGGGTGTCCCGGTAGGGGTCTCTAGCGGCGTGTCGATGGGGGTACGGACGTCAGGTGTCTCCACCGGCGTCTAGGCCCCGAAGCGAGGAGTATCGAGTGGGGTGGCTCCTGGTGGAGTAGGTAGAGGTGTGTAGCTGCTAGGAACAATCAGCCGCGCAAAACTTGGCGTAGATGGCGATGTTGTGGCTGGTGTGGGGGCGGGCAAAGAAGGGGAGGGTAAAGAGCCTATTCGAACATGAGGCGGTGTGGAGGCATCGGCGGCGGAATCCTCACAACAACCGCCACCGCCACCACTAGAGCGCCGGTGTCTAGACGAGTGTGAAGATCGTCTCGTCGACACCGAAGCTTCGGAGCGCGCTGAATGCTCCGAAAGAGAGGGAGATGCTGATGGAGTAGAAACGCGCGATGATGCGCCAGAGCGATGACGCTCCACGTACCACTGTCTCTGCTGCAGTGACAAAGAAGAAATAAACTCCTCATCATCCATACCTGCATTAAACACACGAATATTTAAACTTAATATTGAATGAATAGAGTAGACAATGACGCAAAGACCATTAAATACAATGACGTAATGACGCATATAAATACAATGACGCAATGAATTGAGTGATAGAAGAGGCAAGTCGAAAAATCATAATTTTCAATCAAAAGATGTGAGCGCGAGTAGAAAAGAGCGTTATACACAATGGAAGGTACTTAGAGAGCCAGAGCTTTTACAACACGATGCAAAATTGTTCAAATACAATATTTGTGGCTTTAAGAGATCTCTCTCTCATCCTCGCATAACTCAACATAACTTCCTATATCTATATAGAGCTCTCCGTTTAAACACATATCCTCTGTTTCATTTTGTAGATCCTCTGCATGCACCCCATATAGAGTAGTAGCATCTTGATGCTCGTCTGGGACCACCGCAGCGGCTTCTGATTGAGCATCTTCTCTGATCTCCTCCATTGATGCCGTTGTCATTGGCACATGGTAGCCTTCATACGTCCTTGCACTACGAGGGGCTACCTCTATGACGTACCACCAGTTTGATGTAGACTTTGTAGGATAAAATATTACTTGCCAGAGCCACATAACTTACATGAGAGCTTTCAAGCACATAACTTGTAAAAGGGGGATGCTAACTATTTACATACTTGTTCACAATGCTCGGGTAGTACGAAAGTGTCTCTTAGGTCAGTCCATTTCCTAGTAGAATCCACCTCAAGAAAACCAGACTCTCCTCTACGCACAGTAGCGTTGCGACCCTCCATGATTATCTTGAACCATTGCACGTCGAACAAGTCGACAAAAAATCCTCTGTAATCGATCCTCAAAATCTCTTGTAGCATGCCGAAGTAAGTGAGTTCCGCCACCACAGGATCTGCATCAAAGGAACGTCGTCGACTAGACTGTTGAAATTTTGCCATGATTCCACAATCTTGAGTAAAACGCTTTTTGTTGATCCGTTCCACCCTAAAATGTCGACCTTTACACCATGCTGCTGTGTATGACTTATACTACAACGAACAAAGATTATGAGTGGCCGTTCAAACGTTTAGAAATAAAGTCACTAGCTAGTCGTACATTGCAAACTTACCTTGGTCGCGCAACCCCGAGAGTACTCCCACTCTTCCTCAGTCACTTCGTCACCGCATTGTTGTGCGCTTTTCAATTGGTTGTGCAACCATCTTAAGCTCATGAATGTTGGTAGGCTCTCCAGACCCGTCGGATAGTGCATCGGTGGTCGTCTTCCCCGTCTCCACTCGATTCGTGCCCTTTGTCGCTCTTGCTTTGCATCCTCATATTGTGAAATCCACTTTTGCATCACTGGATTGTGAAGCATGCAAAATCGGTTGATTTTAGCCTCTAGATCTTCCGTCATGTCCTTCTCAACACCGAGATTGCACATGAAAATCCCAGATATGCGCTCATCATCTATGGTTCGCCATAGCGTGTCCCGGGCTTTATCAAATCCGTCTAGCCACTCTCCAATGTACACTAGGGAATCTGATACCAACCAACCTTCTGCCATGCTACCCTCCGGACGTGCCTTTTGACGCACATATCCCTTAAGCGTTTTCATGAAACGTTCTAAGAAGAACATCCATCTGGAATGAACTGTGCCAGCTATTTCCACCTCATCAACTATGTGAACAAGAAGATGCACCTGAATGGTTAGCATGGTAGTAGGAAATGTTTCTCAAACATGCACACAAGCTCTGCAACATTTAGTTTGGCGAATGGTATGGAGTCTACGTTGATCTCCTTTTGTGAGATCCATTGCACTAGCTTTGCAAGTTTGTAGATTGTGTTACGGACGTCGAGAGACAAACATCCCTCAATGGCAACCGGTAAAATAAACTGTAAAGTATGTGCAGCAATGATATTAAAGTCAACATTTTATGCAATGATATTAAAGTCCACTATGAATGTACCTGACACATTCTATGCCAATCGTGTGACTTCAAACCGGTAAGATTTCCTTCTTTAGTAAAACACGTTCGGAGCGAGTGCATTACGCCAGTGGGGGTCCGCAAAGATCGAATGGTCGCTTTTACTTTGCGTTCTTGGGCTCTTGTGAAAATCCATGGTGCTTTAGGGAGTTTTATCGATCCATCAGACGCTGTTTGCGGCCAATATTGCTCCATACGATCCACATTTCTAAGGTCAACTCTGGCTCCCAAAGTATCTTTCTTGCCATTCAAATGGTCCCATAGTAGATTACCCACATTCTTGAATATGTGCATTGGATCGAGCAAGTGATTCATCATGAGTCGGGGCCAGGATGGTAACTCGTACCGTAGAGATCCTTGGTGCAGACATCCTTGGTGGCTCTCTTCCGAAAAAGCCGTCGCGTAACACATGATTCTCTGGAAGATACACTTGATGACCTTCGTAGATTTGCTTTTTCAGTGAGGACGCCCTACGTGCATTCAGTCTAGGTCCACATGTGACACATGCTCTGTATCCGCTTGTTTGAAGCCCTGCATGTATACACATGATAATAGATCAACTATGGGAAAAAACAAGATTTATAGTGTCTGAGTGAGGAGTGTCAATAGATCACCTGAGCATTCTGTTAGCCCGGGATAGTCATGCATGGTACACATTAGAATGCCTCTGATCAAAGCATTCCGTCGTCCTCTGTGTCGGCTCATATCCACCACCTCTATGCCAATCCACAATTGGTGTAGCTCTTCCAATAGTGGACGAAGATACACATCCATATTCTTCACTTTATATCACCCTGGCACAATCAAGCTTAGCCATAGGTGCCCCTTCTTCGTAGTCAACCACGGGGGAATGTTGTAGTTGACGATGACAACGGGCCATACACTGTAATATGTTGATCTTTGACCAAATGGATTTACGCCATCCATAGCCAGGCCTAAGCGCAAATTTCGAGCTTCCCTGGCAAAATCCGATCATGTTCCATCTATATGTTTCCTGGCTGTGCAATCTGCAGGAATTCGTAGCACACCATCCGAAGATTTATTCTCCTCATGCCATGATGCTAGGGCGGCCATGGACTTACATTCGAAGAAATGCTTGATGCGAGGAAGCAGAGGAAAATGTCGCAAAACCTTTTGTGGAATTTTTGTCCCGTGGAGATCTACTCGATATCTTTCGGAATCACATTTCGGACACTTCTCCATGTCTATGTATTCCCCTCTGAAAAGAATGCAGTCATTAGGACAAGCGTGGATAGAATTGTAATCCATCCCCAAGTTTCGCAAAATCTTTCTTGCTTCATCTCGGGAATCTGGCATCACATTGTCAGCTGGTAGTATGTGCTCTTTAAGCAATCTACACAACATAAAAATACGATACAGTCGTGTGAAAATCTATCAGATCATTATACATTTAGAGTTTTATTAAAGTAAACTAATTGTAATAGATCACCTGAAAAGCGCTGTGACACTAGTGTCACTCCATCCAAACTTTGCCTGCTTGTTGAGAAGAACCAGGAGTGCTTTCAATCTAGACATACGTCCTCCATTATACAATGGCGTATCGGCTTCACTTTTCATATCATCATAGATAAGCCTTTCTGAATCCATGATCGTCTCGATCATTTCATCAATCTCGGGCTCAAACATTGCCTCGTTGGGAATGTGCTCTGCATGATCATCCCCCGAGCTGTCAGAGGCTACATCTTGTGGCCTCACATATGCTGCTTGACCAAAGCGCCTGCGAACACGTCTATTGGGTTGCAAGATTGTTGCTTATTGGCCAGCGTCAGAGTCCGACGAGTTATAATTGGCAGCAACTCGATCTATAATAGATGGATCGAACTCGCCAAATTCGCGAACGTGCTGCAAAGAAACACGTCTTGTCCGTCGCACAACATGCTTGCATTGATTACAAGGACATAAGACCCTCGTTGAGAGATAGGTGTTTCGGTTGGACGGTCCCACATCCTCGTCACTACTCATAATGAGGATAAAAATCTTATAACCTGGACAACAAATTTAATATTCTATTGGCATTCTTCGTCTTATCTCTCTCTTTCTCTCTCTCTCTCTCTACCTCACATTCTCTAGTCATGTCCAATCCCCGCACACCTCGGTTTAGAGGTGCACGGAGATCAGAACCACCGGGTTATAATCTCGTCTTTATTGGTCAATACCTATATTTGTAGGTACAAGAAATCTATAGATCCACATCTACATGATACTGCATGTAGTGGACAAAACCCCTTTGCCTCTTCTCTAGCTGTAGCACTTCACATCATCTTAACATCTTTTCACAGTAGATCTTTTCACTGGTCGTCTAACTCTAAACCCTAAACCGTAAGTAATTCTTGCGTGGACTCGATCTAACGTAAATAAGCGTAAATCTAAATAAACGTAAATCTAACTAAAAATAAACCTAAATCTAATTTAACGTAAGTCTACATCTAACCTATGTTGAGCTTATATGTGAAGCTACTCAATATATGGCTTCTCTATATATGGCACCCAGGTCCGCTCTATATATACATCATCTCATGTGTGTATTCTACACACTTTGGGGTTCTACTTCTGTGCTCTCTCCTTCTCTCTCAACATGGTATCAGAGCAATACGTTTTTGTCTTCAATTTTTCTCCTGATCGAAATCGATGTGGTCTACAACTTTGCAAAAGGAAGTTTCTTCAAATTCTGCACCGATTTTGAGTTATCGTTCACGGACTGCGTACATACCTGAAAAACAGCTTTTGCGTTTTGTTTTTGATTTTTCTGCTAACTGGAAACGATTTTGCAGAAACTACCTGCGGGAAAGACCGAAATTGATGTGGTCTACCACTTTGCAGAAGAAAGTTTCTTCAAATTCTGCACCAATTTTGAGTTATTGTTCGCGGACTGCGTACATACCTGAAAAGCAACTTCTGCTTTTTGTTTTTGATTTTTCTGCTAATTAGAAACGATTTTACAGAAACTACCCGCTCAAGAGACTGAAATCGATGTGGTCTACAACTTTGCAGAAGGAAGTGTTTTCAAATTCTGCACCGATTTTGAGTTATCGTTCGCGGACTGCGTACATACCTGAAAAGCAATTTCCGTTTTTTGTTTTTTATTTTTCTGCTTATTGAAAACGATTTTGCAGAAACTACCCGCGTGAGAGACCGGAATCGATGTGTTCTACAACTTTGCAGAAGAAACTACCCGCGATGGGGATTGGAATCGATGTGGTCTATAACTTTGTAGAAGAAAGTTTCTCTAAATTCTGCACCGATTTTGGGTTATCGTCTCGGACTGCGAATATGTTTGAAAATCAAAATTTTACTTTTTGCTTTTGATTTTTCTCATAATTAAAAACTTCTCAATTATATTTTTCTTCATCAATCATATATTTGTTACTGACATAACTTTGCTGCAGAAGCCAGTTACACATCGTTCCGATTCAATCGAGCCATTGATTATCGTCCAAATTCTATCGAGCTACTGTTGGTACAAGATCTTTTGTTATATGATATACTCGTTCATTGATTCTCGTATAATTATTCTTTTAGAGATATAGTTTATGTCGTTTTATTGATAATTTCTCATTGATACCATAGTGATTTTGATGGTACCATGATGATGTTTTATTAATACTTTGGTCATGGTGATTTTCGTTGATACCATGATGATATGTCATTGATACCATGGTTATTCTCGGTGGTGTCATGATGATATTTCGTTGATACCATGGTTATTCTCGGTGATTCCATGATGATATTTTGTTGATTCCATGGTGATTTTTGTTGATACCATGATGATGTTTTGTTGATACCATGATGATGTTTTGTTGATACCATGGTTATTCTCGGTGATACCATGATGTTGTTTCGTTGATACCATGGTTATTCTCGGTGATGTCATGATGATGTTTCATTGATACCATGGTTATTCTTGGTGATGCCATGATGTTATTTCGTTGATGCAATGATTATTCTCGGTGATATCATGATGCTTTTCGTTGATACCATGATCATTTATTCATTTTTATTGATATAATGATGATATTTTGTTAATACTTTGATGGTATTCATTGATCACTACATTGATAAATATTGTTTTATGTAGTATATACACATATCATTTGTATCACGTAATCACACATTTTGTACTTTTACGTTTATACTTTATGTACCATATGTTGTCGTGCGTATATATGTCGTCAAAAGAGTGGCGTTGCGAACCATCTCTTATGGCATTGTGAACGTAATTATTTCATTAACGATGCTAATAATTTTCATGACATATTTTTTTTTTGGAGTCTATGATCTATGTAGGATTGATCAAAGAATTGATTTTATGAAGACAAACTTGGGGACAATAAAAGATTTATGAAGATATGTTTGGTGATGCTATATTGATGACAACATGAAGACATGTTTGGTGATGCGATATTGATGACAAGCTACACAACAGATTCACGGAGACACTTTTGATTACAAGCTAATCGATAGCTTTTACACCTCTTTATTGAACCTTTGTATTCATTATTGTATTGATAGGATAGGAGTAATGTAACTCCTCATAAAACATTCATTGTAAAAGGAGTGATGTAGCTCCTCGTAAACATTTGTATATTCAATGATTTTTATAATATAACGGTGGGTGTATATAGAGCTGTGGGTTTTTCCCTTGATCCCCCAAGGGTTTTTTCATCCACAGTTAGGGACCCTTATTTGAGCGGGGGTGTTGAGCTTATATGTGAAGCTACTCAATATATGGCTTCTCTATATATGGCACCCAGGTCCCCTCTATATATACATCATCTCATGTGTGTATTCTACACACTTTGGGGTTCTACTTCTGTGCTCTCTCCTTCTCTCTCAACAACCTAATCTTTAACGTCTTTTGGGATAGTTTCCTACGACGTTAAAACTCTCTTCTTCTTGTGTGCATGTGTGTGTGTGTGTGTGTGGGTAAACCTAAATAAACCTAAGTCTAATCTAATATAACATAAATCTAAATCTAACGTAAATTATGTTATATTAAAAACAAAGAACTAAACTAGCAGGGATTATAAGAACCTTTAAACTGATTTAACACATAATTTTTCACATAACTCGGCAGAGTTGGCATTCTCATCACTAAAGATGTGAAAGTGAACTTCCGGCGGTGATGCTGCCTCATCTCCATCCACATCTGACGACAGCAATTGGCCCTTTGGACCGTTCTTGCTCTTGTTACTAACTTTGAAGTTGTTGTTGAATGACTAGAGGTTGTCTAGATGGTCATTGTCGGGGATGTAGTGACTCTTGCCACCCTAAAGATCCACCTTCTTCCCTATCTTCTGAAGAAATTTCACCAGTACTTTTGGATCCATGGAGTCCACCATGAGTGAAGGCAGCAATACCCTATATTCCATTGAGGGCTTTCTTCACCCGCTTCATGCAGGCATCGCAGTCTATGGAGACCTAAATCTAATCTAATATAACGTAAATCTAAATCTAGCGTAAATAAATGTAAATCTAACTAAAAATAAACCTAAATTTAATCTAATTTAACTTAAATAAACCTAAATTTCATTTAACGTTGTCGTGTTGTGACACGTACATAGTGGGAACGCATGCTACAAGATCTATCTTGTATTTTTTTAGATACATAATTATATTTCCTATAGTGTACATATACATATTTAAGTATAATAATAAGTCTTCTATCTCATCCTATTATTTTTCTCAAGGGTAACATATCGTTATTTTACCATCAGAAAATACTATGGGAAAAGCATCAATAGCTCCGCCTCTTTAACTTGGGGCAAAAAGCATTGATTCTTTATTTCTACTATTTCATTATCATCTCACACCCTAGCTAGATCCTATATATAGGTTAAACTCCAATATATATATATTCTATGTATTTTTTATACTTTTCTTATATTTCTTTTTAAATAGCTACTAGGAGAGAATCAAATCCTAGTGGGACACTAGGTGGCATGATTTCAAAGATACACTTATTTTAATGCATTATTGCAAGCATGATTACAAAACTTTGTCAAAGAGCAATGTCATGCTTTCATATGGCATGAGGTGTCCTTTGGAATTAAATGAAAGTCTAGGCTAAGGAGACCACATGAAGACTTTTGCTGCCATAAATGGACCCTATTTTGATGAGTTTTTTACACAAGGTTCCAATCCGAATTGGAAAATGATTTTAAAATGAAAATCGTAGCTAATGAGCTGAAGTTTTTGCCCATATTTTTATTTTTTTATTTGGAGCCACGGTTGAGGAGATATGATCAAAATACTGGATCCCAGTCTGCCCACATCATGCAGGGACAGCTCATTTCCAACTTTTCCAATTCCTATTCACACTGGCTCCTCTCTTCTTGTGTAAACCCTTGGGGGTTCCCTTCACCTATAAAAGGGGACCTCTTCTTCCTTGAAAGAGAGAAAAAACTCAAGCATTCAAGCCATTGAGGAGAGGAATTCTTGAGGGAGTGAGTAGTAATGCCTAATTGTACTTAGCCCCATTAACATAAGCCCAAGCCTACACTTTCTCCTAGAGGAAGACTAGCCATTCTTGTACGCTATCCTTGGAAGATCAAATCTAATCAAAGAAGGTGTTGTACTTGGCTTATCAATCAAAGTGGAGTGCTCCCCTCTTCTTCTCTCTCCATCAATAATGGTGCGGAAGGGTTTGTCAAGTAAGATGTGTTCTACATTGATGTTTTCTTGATTTCTTATTGTTTTCTTTTTCATCTCTAATCCGACATATATATATATATATATATATATATATATATATATATATGTATGTATCTAATCTCATCTCCTTAACCAAATCTATCTCTCTCACTCTTAGTAATTTATCCTCTCTACAAATTTTAGGTTCTCTTTGCTACAGGTACATCTCTCCCCGCAGTATCCTTATTGTCTACGGGCAAGAATAGGGCTTGGGAGGGAAAATTCTCATCTCTTCACTTCTCTCATATCTACATTTCTCACATACTATCCTAGATGAATAACCCACATGATGATCATTTCTATCGCTTTCACTCTGTACAATCTATTAGAATTAACGTATGGATTAGCCGTAAAATACACTTTCAACAACGTATAGTGTTTCTCTTCGCCCCTGAAAGGCTCAATGAAATACTTCTATCACCGGATCCCATCATACTACCTCTCATAGACTATAATTTTTCTTTTGATGTAAGCGTAGTTATCTTGCTATGAACCAAGAGGATTTGTACACACAATTATTCCCAATCACTATACAAAATATATATATTATGGTAAGCACAAAACTACAATTCCAAATAACAATTCGTAGCCTATTTGCTCAGCCAAGATTGAATGCCATTAACTCATCTATTAACCCTTTCATATTACCCATGATACGATATGACCATAGTTTTGATGTTTTCATCTTCGTATTGTTTTGACATTCTCTTTTGCGTTCTTTCTTTGTGTGTGTGAGTGCAAGAGAGAAAGAGTGAGTCTTCTTTGATTGCACTTCTTTCCAAACCCTAGTCTTCATGGCATCTATGGTTTAACTCCTTCATATAGTTTTTGTTGAGTTCTCTCACAAACTCTCACAGCCATAAGCCCGGTGCTTTCCTGGCAAGACCGCAAATTTCTCGACATATTTTTGGTGAAGGCGACGCGAATCTGCTAGGGTGAGAGTTTGTGGGTAACCATGGGTGATCATGTTGAGCAATAGGGTATGCATTTTGACCCAGCAACAATGCAAATGTTTAAAGCATTTGCAATGTTCATGCAACAACAACATGCTACTGAAAGAAGGGAGATTTCAGCAACGAAGGCCATACAAGCGGTCGTCAACAGAATGGATCAGTTCAATGGCGAAGATGTAACCAAGTACTTACGCGAGTATGTGAAGGAGATGGAGCTGCATCGCGTGTCAGAAGGAGAGATGATTCAGAGCTTTGAGCTAGTTGTTGCTCCAGAAATGAGGGAGCATGTTAGGGCAATTAAAGATGGGCATGGGAGAAATTGGGAAGAACTCAAAGTAGCTTTAAAGGAGGAATATTTCATGGAGGACTTGGAGAGAGTGACCAAAAGGACATTCTTAGAATGGGTAGTCAAGCCAAAGCAAGGACTATCAATAACAGAGCTACTTAGGTAATTTGAGCGGCGCTATGCACAACTCACTAGGACAGAAAGGGCCACACTAGATCCAGAGAAGACAGATCTTTTCTTATAAGCTGCAGGTAAAGATTTTCAAGAAAATTTGGAGCTTCTTCTTGAAGATAAAGATGTTGAGCAAGGACTAAAGACCGACTGGAATGAGGTTGAAGGTGCTGTCTCACTGCTTGCCAAACGACAAAGAAGAAGGGACAAGATGGTAGTAAACACTACAAGTCCTTCCACCTCAACTTCTGACAAAATGGTAAAGCCTACTTTTATCGCTCCTAAGTTTGATGAGTCCATGCTAGATGAGCTTGTGAAGGGAATGCGTGACTTGAAGGTGAAGTTTGCAAAGCTTGAAGAAAAAGGCCAACCATCAGGGCCACTTCCTACGCAAAGACAACAGCCCAAAGAAGGGTTTATTAATAGATGTATTTGGTGTGATAGTACAGACCATGTAAGAAGGGATTGTGATGATTTTAGTGATGCTTTGTCAAAAGATGTTGTCTTTTTTAAGGATGGTAAAATCCACTTAAGAGAGACAGGTCTACCCTTGAGAACTAACTTTGGGAAGGGGGGAATGCAAACCTTAGTTGAAGATATGGCAACCAAGCATGCCACCTCTTCAGTTGAGGCAGCTACTTATGGAGTAAAAATTGAACATTTTTGTGATGAAAAGGTGAGTGACCATCATGGTCAAATTTGGCCAAATGTCATGCAATTAGCTAAAAAGGGAAAGCTTAAAAAAGAGATTCTACATGAAGCAGGTGATTGCATACGTCTAGAAACAGGATGGAATGATCCAGTGGACTCATTGTCAGTGCATGCTTACATTACAAAATGACAACAAAATGAGGCAATTGTAGAAGAGAAGCGCAGACGTGAGAATGCTGATGAAGAACCATCAAAAAGAGCTTCTAGAAGTGGGGGAAGAAGCGACTCAATGCCTTCTCAAACACCCTCAACACAAGGAGCATCTCCACCTGAAGTACTCATGGAGGAGTCTACAACAGGAAAGAAGAAAGAGCCAACGAAAGGTAAGACAAAAGGCCCAACTTATAAACTACAATCTGATATTGAGGTTGCTACAGATTTAAAGAAAGTCTTGGAGGAAAGGATCTTGAATAGCAAGATTGAGTTTACTCTGGGAGAAGTTCTTGGAATTGCAAAGCGTGAATTCCATGAGGAGATCATTGACATCATCAAGAGAAAGAGGCAAACCCTTGCTGAAGTTTCTCGTCCACAGGTTGAAGGGGAAACCTCAAAGACACAAGGGATGCAACTGCAAAATAAGGAGAATGATGGAGCTGTGGTAGGATGCTACCAATCTAGTGGGAGAGTGAAGCAAGTGTATTTCTCAAATGATGATAAAGAAGTTGAAGATATTCCTAGGAGTTACTATTCACGAAGTCATTGGGCAAGGGCTACTACAGAAACTTTGGTCAAGGTAGGTGATCTTGAAGAGCCATTTGTTGCCTTGATTGACCATGGTTCAGAAATAAACATAATGTCAAAGAGTCTCTACAACAAGTGCAAATGGCCGATGGACACAGATCATGGTTGGATGGTAAAAGTGGCAAACAATTCATCCGGTGAATTGTATGCATCATGTCCAGGTGTGAAGGTAACAATAGGTGATGTAAATATTGACCAAAACTTCTTTGTACAGGATACATCTTCATATCATCTCATCCTTGGACAACCCTACATTGTGGGAGTTCGAATGGAAACAAAGGTAATGGACGATGGTTCAGCATATGCTATAATACGTAGCAAAGATGGTAAACGAGCTGTCCAATTTCTCACAGTCTGTGTAAACCATGAAAGAAATCGTGACAACCTCAGAGAACATCCTCTACCAAAGGTAAGCAAAGAGTTTCATGATCATAGAGAAATGATGGGTTTTGGCCAAGTACCATTGTAAAGCGGGATTGCAGTGGTACAGAAAGAAAAAGGGTCTCGCTTGATCCAAAAATAGGTGAAACTTTCTTGATGAGCTCCTTGGTAACAAGGAATGGATCAATATGTTTTACAAAACTTGAAGATTTGAAGAGATATGAGAGGCAATATGTGCATAATGTACAAATAGGCATGAAAAAGAGTGGGTTGCTAAAGCCTACTGAAAATGTTTTGGGTTTGTGTGAACAAGTTTCTTTTGTAGATACTATGGGTGAGCTTGATGCTATAATGAGGTCTAGTTTGCATCTTGAAAATGAAGTTGTGGAAGTTTTCTCTATGGAAATGTATCAAGTAATAGAAGCCTTTAAAGAAAGCCAAACAATTGGCCCAGAAGTCCATGTTGAAACTAAATACAAGAGTGTAGCAAAGAAGGTGAAACCAGTAGATTCACCCTTACCACCCAACAACAGGGAAAAGATTGAACTGGCTTCTTTACAACCAAGTTTGCGGAATCCTAAAAAGATCGGGCATACCTTCACAAAGGAGTCTTTTCAAGAGTTGCAGATTGGTTGCGAGGAGTTTCTAACACAGGAGGAGACAAAGTGCTTCAAAGAAATGCTTTCAAAGCATGGTAAGGCTTTTGTATTTGAGCCACATGAGATAGGATGTGTTGATCCTTATATTGTAGCTCCTATGGTAATTTTCACAATACCTCATGTGCCTTGGAATCTGCGGCCTATTCCGGCTCCAAAGGCTCATTTGCCAAAGTTAGTAGAGCTACTGAATGAGAAAATCAAAATGGGAATCTTGGAGCCTTCTTGTGCTCCATACTCAAACAGGTGGTTCACAGTTCCAAAGAATCATGGTTCTCTATGCTTCATCCAAGATATGCAACCAGTGAACAAGGTGACAATTAGAAATGTAGGTACAGGTCCAATTGTGGATGAATTTGCAAAGGCGTTTGCAGGGAGGGCAATCTACTCAATGGGGGATCTCTACTCAGGGTATGATCAATTTCAGCTTGCAATCGAAAGCAGAGACTTGACAACCATGAGGACACCTTTGGGTTTGGTAAGGGTGTGTACCTTGCCACAGGGAGCAACCAACTCGGTTGCACATATGATGAATGGGATGAATAAGGTCTTACGTGACTTTATTGCTCAAATCACAATGCCTTTCATTGATGATTTGCCTATCAAAGGATGTGAAGAAAGTGACAAAGATGAAGCTTTGGATCTCAAGGGATGTCGCAGGTTTGTGGTAAATCACATAAATGATTGTGATAAAATTTTGTCTAGGTTGGAAGAAGTGAATCTTACATTGTCAGGGAAAAAGTCTATGTTTGGTGTCAAAGAAGTGCTCATTGTGGGGCACATGTGCGGGCCATATGGTAGGAAACCTTGTCCATCAAAGGTAGATGCCATCCAAAGAATGAAAGAAACATGCACTAGCATCACTGAGGTTAGAAGGTTTCTGGGAGCATGTGTCTTCTATGTTATTTGGATTCCACATTATGCACATGTAGCTGATCCTCTTTATCAGCTGCTTAGAAAGAATCAAAAGTTTAAATGGACAGAAGCACATGTAAAATCCATGAAAAAGCTAAAGGAGTTACTCCAGTCAGCAACGACTTTGAGAAAGGTAGACTATGAGTGTCAAAGGCCAGTGATTGTGACAGTAGATACCAGTCCTACAGGGATTGGATGGGCAATAGGGCAAGATGACAAAGAAGGACACAGGTATGTGGTAAGATTTGGAGCAAAGGTACTAAGTGCTCGCCAAAGAAACTATCCACATATAAAGAGAGAGTTATGGGATATGGTTACAGCCTTGAAAAGTGGGAAAGAGTACCTAATTGGTGCATGTGTGGTTGTAGAAACAGATTGTCTACCACTTCTTGGGATGATTACAAGCTGCTCAACACCAGACATTGCTATGTTGCGGTGGATTGCCTACATTAAGTCCTTAAATCCCGAGTTTAAGCACATTGCAGGTAAAGACAATACAGTGGCAGATATGCTATCAAGGGCAAGGTATGAAGATGAGTCACAAATGATTGATGAGGGAGATGATGTAGGCACAAAATTCTATTCTATCTCTCATGTCAAAGGTAACAATGTCTGCATGACTAATTCACTTGAATCGTTCTTGAAAGATCTTTATGAAGGTGATTGGCTTTCTATTGGAAGGTACTTGAGTACTCTAACAAAACAGGATGATTGGTCTGAACAAGAATTCAAGAGGATAAGCAGGAAAGCATATGGGTACTTTTTAAGGGATGGTTACTTGTGAAAGCATCCTAAACAAAAGGGTGCTACACCACAACGGGTTATATGTAAAAAAGAGACGCAAGTAAAGCTCATGCAAGAGTTTCATGAGAGTCTATGGGCTGGACATAGGGGTGTGTGGGCAACCTTCTCCAAGTTGAAAGAAAAATAATGGTGGAAGGGTATGTATAAAAATGTATCTCAGTTTGTAGAGTCATGTGTAACTTGTCAAATGTATTCAAATGTTCGACATCATGATGGATTGCACCCTACATATCCACTAGCCATGCACTATAGATGGGTTGTGGATCTAGTCACGATGCCTTTAGGACTCTGGTAGATGAGATACTTGGTTCTTGCACGAGAGGAACTAAGTAACCAGGTTGAAGGAAGAGCATTAAGAGCTAAGACCACAGAAGCTGTGTGCAAATTCCTTCTTAATGAGGTAATTTGCCGTTATGGTTGTGTGGGAAAAATCACTGCAGATCGAGGTGAACTGGATGCCGAAGAAGCAAGGGAGTTCTTTTCTAGATTAGGGATCAAGCTTTCTCTTACTACAGCTTACAACCCTGAAGGCAATGGAAAGAGTGAAAGAGGGCATCCTCCTATCATCAAAGCTTTGGCCAAGGCTTGCGAAGGAAGAGTTGGTGAGTGGCCAAAATTGTTACCATATGCTTTATGGGCTGATCGTATAACACATAGCTCAGTAACCGGCTACATGCCTGCGGAGCTAATGCATGGTCAAAAGCCAGTGATGCCGATTGAGGATACAATTCCCACATGGAATGTACTACCTTGGCAAGAGGGGCTTAGTAGGAAAGATCTCCTTGCACTGCGTATAAGGTAGCTAGAGAGAAGACCTGGAGACATTGAAGCTGCAAAAGAACGACTCAAAAATGCAAGGTTGAAAAACAAGGACTATTTTGATAAGCGACATTGACTCAGGAGCAAAGCAATTGACAAAGGTGACTGGGTTTTAGTGTATGATAGTAGCCTTGATAACTAGCACACAGTTATGCGTAAGTTCTCAAAAAGATGGTTTGGACCGTATGTTGTAAAGCATGTGCATGAAAATGCTACTTACAGCTTGTCTGAATTAGATGGTACAAAAGTAAAGATTCCCATTGCAGGAAAAAGGATTAAAATGTTTAAGAGAAGAGGAGACAATGATCTAGAAGATATAGATGAGGAAGAAGAGAAAAACACAGGTGAAGATCAAAGTGAACATGAAGCTCTGGAATCATCCAGTGAAGAAGAAGACAAGGAAGATGTACAAGAGGTCTAATCTTACAAAGAGACAATGTGGCACATACTGGAGGATGTGCAGGTTTAGAGGGGGTGGATGTCGTGCTGTGACACGTACATAGTGGGAACGCATGCTACAAGATCTATCTTGTATTTTTTTAGATACATAATTATATTTCCTATAGTGTACATATACATATTTAAGTATAATAATAAGCCTTCTATCTCATCCTATTATTTTTCTCAAGGGTAACATATCCTTACTTTACCATCAGAAAATACTATGGGAAAAGCATCAATAGCTCCGCCTCTTTAACTTGCGGCAAAAAGCATTGATTCTTTATTTCTACTATTTCATTATCATCTCACACCCTAGCTAGATCCCATATCTACGTTAAACTCCAATATATATATACTCTATATATTTTTTATACTTTTCTTATATTTCTTTTTAAATAGCTACTAGGAGAGAATCAAATCCTAGTGGGACACTAGGTGGCATGATTTCAAAGATACACTTATTTTAATGCATTATTGCAAGCATGATTACAAAACTTTGTCAAGGAGCAATGTCATGCTTTCATATGGCATGAAGCGTCCTTTGGAATTAAATGAAAGTCTAGGCTAAGGAGACCACATGAAGACTTTTGCTTCCATAAATGGATCCTATTTTGATGAATTTTTTACACAAGGTTCCAATCCGAATTGGAAAACAATTTTAAAATGAAAATCGTAGCTAATGAGCTGAAGTTTTTTCCCATATTTTTACTTTTTTATTTGGAGCCACGGTTGAGGAGATATGATCAAAATACTGGACCCCAGTCTGCCCACATCATGCAGGGACAGCTCATTTCCAACTTTTCCAATTCCTATTCACACTGGCTCCTCTCTTCTTGTGTAAACCCTTGGGGGTTCCCTTCACCTATAAAAGGGGACCTCTTCTTCCTTGAAAGAGAGGAAAAACTCAGGCATTCAAGCCATTGAGGAGAGGAATTCTTGAGGGAGTGAGTAGTAATGCCTAATTGTACTTAGCCCCATTAACATAAGCCCAAGCCTACACTTTCTCCTAGAGGAAGACTAGCCATTCTTGTATGCTATCCTTGGAAGATCAACTCTAATCAAAGAAGGTGTTGTACTTGGCTTATCAATCAAAGTGGAGTGCTCCCCTCTTCTTCTCTCTCCATCAATAATTGTGCTGAAGGGTTTGTCAAGTAAGATGTGTTCTACATTGATGTTTTCTTGATTTCTTATTGTTTTCTTTTTCATCTCTAATCCGACATATATATATATATATATGTATCTAATCTCATCTCCTTAACCAAATCTATCTCTCTCACTCTTAGTAATTCATCCTCTCTACAAATTTTAGGTTCTCTTTACTACAGGTACATCTCTCCCCACAGTATCCTTATTGTCTACGGGCAAGAATAGGGCTTGGGAGGGAAAATTATCATCTCTTCACTTATCTCATATCTACATTTCTCACATACTATCCTAGATGAATAACCCACATGATGATCATTTCTATCGCTTTCACTCTGTACAATCTATTAGAATTAACGTATGGATTAGCCGTAAAATACACTTTCAACAACGTATAGTGTTTCTCTTCGGCCCTGAAAGGCTCAATGAAATACTTCTATCACCGGATCCCATCATACTACCTCTCATAGACTATAATTTTTCTTTTGATGTAAGCGTAGTTATCTTGCTATGAACCAAGAGGATTTGTACACACAATTAATCCCAATCACTAGACAAAATATATATATTATGGTAAGCACAAAACTACAATTCCAAAGAACAATTCGTAGCCTATTTGGTCAGCCAAGATTGAATGCCATTAACTCATCTATTAACCCTTTCATATTACCCATGATACGATATGACCATAGCCTTGATGTTTTCATCTTCGTATTGTTTTGACATTCTCTTTTGCGTTCTTTCTTTGTGTGTGTGAGTGAAGGAGAGAAAGAGTGAGTCTTCTTTGATTGCACTTCTTTCCAAACCCTAGTCTTCATGGCATCTATGGTTTAACTCCTTCATATAGTTTTTGTTGAGTTCTCTCACAAACTCTCACAGCCATAAGCCCGGTGCTTTCCTGG
This sequence comes from Adiantum capillus-veneris, assembly GCF_014529385.1. Classification (NCBI taxonomy): domain Eukaryota; kingdom Viridiplantae; phylum Streptophyta; class Polypodiopsida; order Polypodiales; family Pteridaceae; genus Adiantum; species Adiantum capillus-veneris. The sequence goes on from NC_140951.1 coordinate 76,389,482, forward strand.
CAAGACCGCAAATTTCTTGACAACGTAAATCTACATCTAACCTAATCTTTAATGTCTTTTATGATAGTTTCCTACGACGTTATAACTCTCTTTTGCTTGTGTGTGTGCGCGTGTGTGGATGTGTGTGCCAATAAAAAGAGATAAATGGTATAACCTTTCTATCACCCATGCCAAGTATGATAGATTGGTTACGCCATTTCCCTCTTGAATAATAGGTCTTGAGTTCAACTCCTCGTCGGCTAGATCTTTAGGTCTTTTAATTTTAATTAGTTTCCTACGACGTTAAATTAGTTTCTCTCTCTTTCTCTCTCAATGTGTGTGCGTTTTTTTATTTATGCATGTTTTCTATCTCTTTTCCTCTCTCAATGTGTGTGTTTTTTGTTTGTGCATGTTCTCTCTCTCTTTTCCTCTCTCAATATGTGCGTTTTTTATTTATGCATGCTCTCTCTCTCTTTTCCTCTCTCAATGTGTGTGTGCATTCTTTGTTTATGTATGTGTGTGTGCATTCTTTGTTTATGTCGATCAATATATATTATCGATCGAAAGTCTATTGATAAATAATATATCGATCAATAGACTTTCGATCGATATGTAAGCACTAAAACATTATTTTGAATAAAGTTGACGTGGCAGTGAATAATACGCGCGAATAAAAACGTATTAATCGACCATTATTCACGAATAAAACGAATGTCGAATAACGAATCATGCAACCCAGCTCTTCTCCTCTCCCACCTCCCATTGCCACACCAAGCAAGGGTCATCCACCTTCTCCTATCTCCATTGCCACCACGCTACTCCTTCCCTCTACTACTATCACCTCCAATTGGCACACCAAGAAAAATCATTTCCTTTCTCCCACCTGCATTGTTGCAACAAGGAAGGTGCTCCTCCTCCTCCTATTTTTTGTTGCTCTAGCTCTACTCCGTAAAGGTGGAGAAAGGATGAGGTCACAACACATGCATGCCACAAAACAAGAGGTATAGATGGTGAGTGGGTGCCGTAAGTAGAAGTCCTTTTTTAAAGGATAAGAAGTCATTGCTTCCAAGAGGACCCAGACAAACCAAAAAATTAATTGAAGAAGATGATAGTATTCTAAAGAGGACTAGGGCCTCTCACGATCACGAGCCGGACCCAACAGTAGGCCTATGGACAAGAGAGTTTGGGTCCGAGAGCTTCAAGAAATTTGTGATCAATCCTAGGTGGGTTTCATTTAATAGTTTAATTTGTAATTAATTCAATTTCATTTTAAGTTAAAACATTGCATATGTTAAAGAGTGGAAAATCAAGTTGGAATTATTCAACATGCCAAAATCAAAAGGGTATCTTCCAAGAAACCAACGTACGCTTGTTTGTAAACTAGAAGAGAAACGTTTTTTGGTTAGGTTGATTGAATTAGGAAAGATATGATTGATCATCTGTAAGACATATTGTCTCAAGATACCTTGATGAATAATGATGTCTATAAGGCCATTGATAAGTTGGTTACCCCCATGAATGATGAGTCTCTACTCTGTCATGTCTTGATGTTTCTACACAAGTTAAGATACCATTTTTATCCTAGGGGAGCTGTGCAGTTGTATGACAACTCGTTTGGTGTATGGGCACCCCGATCTTTTGGTGATATATTCACCCCGAATTATGAATAAGGAGTGGCTGCCGTTTTTCACCCTTAGGTGGTCTTGAGACAAGAAGAGTATGGGTCATGTATATTATGGAAAAATGTTTTTGGTGATCGTGCCTTGTCTTAAGTTTAAACATGCTTGTTGGCTAACGAATGTTTTTTTATACTGATTTTAATAATTGTTTTAACGAATCATTATGCTGGGAAAGATACAATGAACTATTATTTTAAATGTTAAAAGAAGGTGGTAATAATCAAATAAAAAAGATTGTGGTAGTAAAAAAATAACAAAGAAGCATGTGTGAGTGTGGGGTGGTAAGTGGGGAATGACTAAGATTGTCAATCAAGGATGGGTGGACCTGATTAGTCAGGTAACTATCCATCCTTGCACAATAAAAACGTTAGAAGACTTCTTCATTGGAAGAGGGTCCACCAACGGCTGTGCCCTCCATTCCGTAGGGGAAAAAAAGTGTTGGTTGAGGATACCTGAGCCCATTTGTAGAAGTATTAGGATCGAAAAAGTTTTTTTCAACTTTCAACTTTTTTATTTTGTTTTTGCTTGTGAGACACGACTAGGACTTCTTCTAGGGATATAGTTCTAAGCCATTTCAATGGTAAAGTACTATTCCCTCAATTTTTTGTTACTTAGAGACTTTGACTTTTATTAGACCTAGAGACCTTTCAAGGATCCCTTCTCAACCTTGGTGCTGGGTAGGTTGAGGATCTCTCAACAAACTTAGATCATCATTGGAAATGAAAGCTGCTTGGTTTCAAGAATTACAAGGACAAAGGGACCGTAGCCTTTGTGCAACATGTTTTCTCAATGTCAAGCATGCAATTACAACCACCATCTTGATTCCCAGCACATTGTAAGTACATGTTTTTAGAATACAAAGATGTGTATGAAGTCATGATGGAATGTTTTTATGGCCTCATAATTATGATTTGCCATAATTTTGCAGTCATATTCATCCACATTGGTAGAGGAGCAGCCACTTCATAGCCTCTCCAGCAT
>NC_140951.1:76394620-76397120 GCF_014529385.1 Adiantum capillus-veneris
AGGTTTGCCAGTGTTTTTCTCATGTCCACATTTCATTAGTTTTATTGTTGAATGCATAGTTCACATTGCAGTGGAAATGTCTTTAGTAATCCCCTTCCCTCTGAGTTTTTTTGCTCAACACTAGCATCTCAGAAGGCTTAATATCCCAAGCGGACTAGATTTTGCTTTAGTCAACATGACCTACACAAGGAGTATGGTCTAAGTTTGGAAGGCAAGATGTACCAACATTTTTCTGTTGAAAGAGGATGTGAAAGATGAGGATTGGCTGGCAGTCTTCACAAAGAAAAGGGAGAAGGGTGCCAAGATCTTCTTGCATATGGTGTCGCCTGAATATGCAGAAGAATGTAGGTTATTGTTTCACAAAGTATATCAATCCATACCAACCAGCAAATAGATCATGCACAAGTTTTCAACCTTGGTTGTATATAAGAGATGTCCAGCTACCATGCAAAGTCCAACGGGTCATTGGAAGGTTGCATGGGTTGTTTTTGGTGAATAGGTCCTAGATCACTGCAAGAAGCTCCTGGGCGAGATGGAAAAAAATCTCAAGAACTAGACTAACTGCAATGAGGACTGTCAACATGTGACTCGGAACACACAATCCACTCCGAAGGATCTCATTGTCCATGGGGGGATAACTTCTATTTCTTGCAGTTTGGGCCCTACCTCATTTTTGAATTGTAGCTCTATTAACCTCCAAATTGTGGTGGAAGTGGAGCAGATGTTGGATGGAAGAAAGAGTATACTGGAGAGTGTGAAAATCACACTAAATGCAGCCCAAGTGCAACTACAAGAGAAAAGTCAGAGCATGTGGAAGATAGAGGGAACATCTTCAGCTGCAGTAGTTCTTTAAGTGCAGCTTCAAACACTAAAAGACAGCATGGAGGGAGGAGCATGTGATGCATCTCATTCTGAGGTGATGGTGATTGATGCAAAGATCATTGCTCTCTCAAGTGCATTGATAGCTCTAGGGGCCGATGCAAGCAACTCAAAGATTAGAGATGACGTTGACCTTATAGAGGTATGCATCAAGATCAATACATTGTATATTAAAACTAAAACTTGCATTTAGGTTTTTAAGTGCAATGTACCATGTCAACTTTCTAACTGGTTCATAGAGTTTTGGGATATTACTTGACAAGTACAAATATCAAGATTCAACACTTGACTCTGATTATGATTTACATGGTACCTTCCACAAGTCACAATGGAGTCTTTTTGGTACTTAACAAGGAAAAAGTAGATAGAACTACACAAAATTTTCCATTTAACAAGGATTAAATATGTCATGGTACATTATATAGTACTAATGGAGCCGTATGGGTGCTTCACAAAGCCTAGGGATGGTAGAAACGAGGCAGAACTCTCAGATTCAACCATGTGATTGTGATTATATATACCATGGTACTTTTTGTAGCTATTGACGAGCAAAAAGCGCGACATGGGACCCCAACGGCCTCAAAATGCTAGGAGCCGATGCACGCCGAGCCGGCCACGGTGAAGCAAAAACGGGGGGTACCACCTAGCTTTGAGTAGTTAGGACGCGGACAACGTGATTGAAGATATCAGAAACTCTACACACCGAGAGAGAGAGAGAGAGAGAGAGAGAGAGAGAGAGAGAGAGAGAGAGAGAGAGAGAGAGAGAGAGAGAATGACGCAGGTGATAAAAACCCTCGGGGTGTGAGGGAAAACTATTTTCTTGCAATATTTACAGCAACCTTATTTTTGGCGAGGTGGCCATCATGGTAATAGAGAGATAGAGGGAGAGATAGTGAGCCTAATAGTGCGTTCTCTAGAGGTGACTCACAGACTCGGGGGGTTCACTATGTGTAAAACTACCATATCACGTGTGTTCAATACATGTTTGTAAAACCCCTTATCTCTAAATTTTGTTAGCAATATAATATACCCTTTTCTTTTAGAATCTGTAAGTTTTTTTCAAATTTGAAAAAATAACGTCCTTCTGTATATATATTTATGTAAGTTTAAAGAACTTTAAATACCCTTCCGTTGAACTCACGTGATAGGTTACATTTTTCTTAGGTGACCTTCCCAGGCTCACAGACGCGGAGACTTTGCTAGCAGGAGTGGGTGTATGGCGACCATTGGATTCAAGATGTAGACATGGCTTCTTTACATAGTGGAAATTCCCAAAACTGCTACACTAAATTCCCTTCCTCATGATGCAAGTGTTGCCAATCCCTCCCCCCAAAATGCTACCAAGTGCTACCTCTGATGAAATTGCCACCCCCCTTGATAGTGACCTCTCAGTGACTTTTTATAGGTGCTGGTTGCTTTAGGTTTAGGGAAATTTGATTAGGTTAGGGCCCTAATTAGGGGAGACAAAGCAAGGCGGTGGGTCCTGAATGGTTGACCCTTGCTTTGTCTTGGGGAATATTATAAAGGAAAACTCCTCGGTGGGCCTTTGTGGCTATCACCTAGAGAGAGGTGATAATTTACAAATTGGGACTCTTACAAGATTTGGTTTGAAAACTGGGAA